>NW_006921922.1:961198-961742 GCF_000298275.1 Orycteropus afer afer
ATTTTGAGCTTCTCCACTGTCTCTTTTCACAGATGTACTCTGCTTGATTCCTGTGTATTCTATCTGACAAGGTTCACATTTAGAGCCTTTGTTTATGTTGCTGAAAAAAAAGGTATTTGCAATGAATATTTGTTGGTTTTGAAAAATTCTATCATATCATCTCTGGCATCATTTCTACCTCCAAGGCCATATTTTCTAACTACTGAAGAGTTTTTATTCCAACTTTTACACTCCAGTCACCAGTAATCACCAATATATCTTGATTGCTTGTTTGCTTGATTTCAAACTGCAGAAGCTGGTAAAAATCTTCAACAAAATTGTCTTTGGCTTTAGTGATTGGTGTGTAATCTTAATAATAGTCTTATTAACTGTCATCCTTGTAGATGTGTAGATAATATCCTATCACTGATTGCATTGTACATCAGAATAGATGATGAAGTGTTATTTCTGATGAGGGATACAACTCCATTCTCTTTTATTTGGCATTCCCAGAATAGCAGGTGATATGGTTCTGATACTATATTATTAAAAAAAAAAAAAAAAA
>NW_006921922.1:961842-977234 GCF_000298275.1 Orycteropus afer afer
TTTTTTTTTTTTTTGCATACTGGTGTTGTTGTTAGGTACCTTTGAGTCAGTTCTGACTCCTACCAACCCAATGTGACAAATAAAAAACTAGGTTTGATGGTCTGCAATCTTTATGAGAGCAAATCTCCAGGCCTTTCTCCCATGGAGTCACTGAGTGGGTTTGAACCACCAACCTTCCAGTTAGGAGAAGAAAGCTTACTATTGTGCCACTGTGGGGTAGTGAATTATTTGGTATGGCTTCTCTAGTCATAGTCTTTGTAACGCCCACTGGATTACTGGGTTGGTTGTGGAAAATGGTTAGGTGCTTGTATCAGATTCTACCATGAAAGTGCTTACAATCTCATCATGGGGAATAACTACATCCAGCTGCCAAGCCACTCAAAGCCACAGCTCAGCTAACTTGAGACCCAACCTTAACTACCACAAGAATAAGGAGTCAAATAAATGTGTTTGTTTGGATACAAATGTTAACTGAATGCTGTTGTGGTGCAGTGAATTATGTAGTATGGCTTTTTTAGTAATCGTTTGTAACTCCCACCAGATTAATAGGTTAAAAAAAAAAAAGACACTCACTGCTGCCAAGTTGATTTTGACTCACAGTCACCCCTCCTTGGGTTTCTGAGGCAGTATCTCTACGGAAGTAGATTGTCCAGTCTTCCATGAAAATAAGATGTGTTTAACTTTGATGTTGGGATTGGTTAGTTTTGTTGCTGCCAGGTTTAAAATCAGCTGTCCTAGAGAGGGAATGTCACTGCCATCAAGAGAGAAGAGCAGGAAGGGAAGTGAAGGGAAGTGTGTCGTTAGACCTGAGATCCCTGTGCTGGATTCCCTTTGCAGATATGCCCTGACAAAGAGATGCCCTGACAGACAGACGCCCTGGAAGAGAGATGCCCCAGAGGAGAGATGCCCTGACAAAAAGATGGCAGCAGAGAAGCAAGAGGCATGAGACTAAGTGGTGAAGTTACCTGGTCTACAGTGTGAGAAAACTGAGTGTGCATAGGCAGGAGGCTTGCTGGCAGAGTTGGGTACATTTAAGTATACCTATTGGCAGACCAAAGAGAGCCTTGTAACATTTGTTCAAGCAGGACAGAGGCCAGATTGAGAAGGCAGGGGCCAGAGAGTTGTGTCTGAGGGCACAGCAGAGGGAAGACTCTTCTGATTGAAGAATTATATCTTGAGCATGTTCCTGAACCTGAATCGTAGCTTGTTACTTAACAAATAAACCCCATAATAATGAGTATTGTCTGTGAGTTCTGTGCAGCCATTGCAATGAATTACCAAACCTAGCAGAGAAGTAGTGAGTGTCATGGGAGGGACAGTTGGTATCAGAGTTGGTAAAAGGCTGGAGGGTAAGCCTTGGGTTGTTGATGGTGATTCTGTCTTCCTCTTGTGAAGTTAGAGGAGGTTAGAAGATGCTGACCCCATGCTCTTTTTGCAACCACCAGGGTTCCTCTTAAATGTGAGTAGGGATTCACTAAATGGACTTTGTGGTTTGGTAATGGGTCATAACCAAAAGTTTGATAATTGATGGCTAATTCTTACATGAATAATTAACATGGTTGATGATTTCTCTTTTTTTTTTCCCCCATTTTCCTCCTCATTTTCTCTGGACCTTCTTTTCCTGTTCTATATTACCCATAATTTGCTGGTGTTTTCATTCTCAAATGTTCAGTCTTATGATTTATTGTTCAAAACACTGCTGTATAGTAGGCTATGAAAACTAAAAAAAAAAAAAAAAAATGACACGTCAGAATTGACTTTTGATTGACTTAGCAGAACCATGTCTATCATAAGTTGGAGACTGCTTGTGTATGTTTTTGTAGGAAAAATAACAGAATAAAATGGGAGATGTAGGTGATGCATGGAAAAGAAGACATAAAATAAGTTAGTCATATTTCTTTCAGTCAAAGAGTTCACTTCATGGAAAAGATAAGATTGCAATCCAAAAAACATAAACATGTCTTTAAAACAATAATGATGAATTTTGTACCCAATTTTTTAGGAATGCCAAGTTAAATATAATTTTAATTTCATCTTTACATTATGAATAATGGTTTGTAAGTTACCTATTCTAGTTCTGCTCATTTTATGTATAGTAAAACAGAGGTTAAAGTAATGATTTAATATCATAAGGTCACAGATCTAATAAATAGAATTTCTGGACAAACCCAAGTTGTCTGACTCTAGACCTTGTAGTGTTATGAGCTTTCCCTATTACTTTCTTGAATAATAACAACATATTTACATTATGACTGAATTCCTTGTATCTGATTTAGAGACAGACTTAGTCTTCCGTGAAAACTGTGTAAGTAAGAGAATTTTAGGTACCTCACAGACAATTAAAGACAAACCAAACTAACTGCTATTGAGTTAATTCCAACTCATAGCAACCATCTTTGGGTTTCCAAGGCTGTAAATATTTATGGCAGCAGACTTACACATCTTCCTTCCACAGAGCAGCAGGTGGGCTTGGACCACAGAACTTTTGGTTGGCAGCCAAATGTCTTAACCACTCCATCACCAGAGCTCCTCACTGGTAAGTAAGCTTTGGATTATTTAATCATTCTAGACTAAATTTATTCTCTGTTCTCCTTGCTGTGAACAACCTTTATTTGATCCTTCCTAGCTCTGGTAGCCTGCTAACCAGATGGTTGGTGGTTCAAACCCACCAGCCACTCCTCGGAAGGAAGGTTGGGCATTCCTACTTCCGTAGTGATACTGCCTCGGAAACCCAAGGAGGGGTCGCTATGAGTCGGGTTTGACTCGACGGCACACAACAACAACATCAACAACAGACCATGCTACAAGATGAACAATTGATTGTGTTATCTTTATGTAAAATTTTTTATTCCTACAATGATTCCCATTAATTTTTAGGAAAAAACAGTCCAGAATCAGTTTGTCCTAATGAAAATACTGCTTTCAAAAGTAAATTGATAATGTTATTGCAACTATATCCTGTCTTCATAAAAATAATTTATTATTTCATCAATTAAATTGATTGAAAACCACTGGGTAGAATCCAGACTGATGAATGATTTTCTGCAATAGAAGAGAATCTTTTTTGTGTTCCCAATATTTACCTCATGCATATATATTGAATAAAGTAGTAAATGAATTAAAACAGAGGTAACTTAAAACTTTAAAGTCATGCTAATCAGTGTTCACATTATATGTAATATGCCTATATGTGAATCAATATAATATTATTGTGACATGAAAATGCAATCATTAGCTGTCTCTTAAAAAACAGCATTCTGTAAGATCTTAAAAAGTTACCCTGAAGAGGATGTCCGGCTTCCAGATCAACCCGCTCAAGGAGCCGCTCGGCTTCATCAAGGTCCTCGAGTGGGTTGCTTCCATCTTTGCTTTTGCCACCTGTGGAGGTTTTAAGGGCAAAACAGAAATTTTAGTGCATTGTCCTAAAGCTGCTGACAATAAAACTGTTACAGCTAATTTTGGTTACCCATTCAGGTTGAATCAGGCATCTTTTCAGGCAGCTCCAGAAGTAAATGTATGTGATATCAAGTGGAATGAATATGTTCTGATCGGTGATTACTCTTCCTCTGCACAATTCTATGTCACCTTTGCAGTCTTTGTCTTCCTGTACTGCATTGCTGCTCTTCTGCTTTACGTTGGTTACACGAACCTGTATCGAGATATTCGAAAACTTCCCATGATTGACTTTATTATTACTCTTGTTGTCACTTTTTTGTGGTTGGTGAGCACTTCAGCCTGGGCTAAAACTCTTACAGATATTAAAGTAGCTACCAGTCCCAAAATTATTCCAGAACTTGAGCCTTGCAGTAAGCATCCAGGAGTGACCTGTTATTTTGACTCTGTCACCAGTATGGGATCCCTAAATGTCTCTGTGATCTTTGGATTTCTGAATATGATACTTTGGGGAGGAAATGCTTGGTTTGTGTACAAGGAGACCAGCTTACACAGTCCATCAAACACTTCTGCACATGGCCAAGGAGGTATCCCACCTCCTGCTGCAATGTAACTAAAGGGGGAAATACACTTTGTAAAATATGTGTCTATATTATGACCTGTTGACAACATCTTGAGAAGCAATTATTTGTTTCTCTAATAAAAGTAATGGATTTTTCAATGAATTGATGGGTTTAAAAATTTGCTGCCTTTTTACATAAAGCTTGTGCCTTTCCTAGAAATTTAAGATGTAAATGTATTCTGTCATGTAAATTTGAAAGTTCAGGAGCCTATTATGATACACATTTTTTAATGAACAATATTTTCTTCACTAAGTTCTTTGCCTTCTGAAGTGTTTACACCTTAAGCCTTATCTTTACTTCTCTTTACTCAGAAAATGGTTACATTGTCATATCATAATAGGAAGAAAATCCTTATTTGGAGTATACACTACTGTAAGTTTGTACAGATCACATCCCTAAGACCTGTCGTTGTTTAAGGAAGCCTTAATTATATAAATCATATCTAGAAAAAAAACTATTACTTCCAAATTTGTATCTGAGCATTGTTCATGTTATGAAAGATTTTTATTTGCAAAGACTGGGTATATGCTTTATTGCTGTTTTTTCTCAATGACCTGTAGTGTGTAATAGGTGTACTAAAATTGTTTCGGAAGCAGGGGTTTGAAAATTTCTGATGGATGTATAGTTAATTTAGTAATTCTGTCACATGAGTTATAAGCATCCATTATGCTGTTTGCTCAGTAGACTTGCTGTGTAAGTAGAACAGCATCACTCATATAGACACTTTGATATGTATGGGCATTACTCTGATACTTGTCCTTTGTTGCTCATACTACTTGCGCATGGGCTGAGATCTTGTCTTCTTCCAAGTAGAGTGAAGTAATCCACTGTCTTTATTAGGCCCCATTCCATGTTCAAAAAAAATGAAGATTGCCTTTTACTTTTGAAGCATTTAACATTTAGAGTCAATGAAGTTGCTATTTTGAGTTTAGCATTGATATTGTGAAAATAAATGCAATTTGGATTTCATTTTTCTTATTTTTATTTCCCAAATGGATTATTAAGGAATTATGCATTGTAAACAGAGGAACCTAGGTACGCAGTCTTTGCACACACTTTTGGGTGTATTCTGAGTTAGGGCTCATTTACATTTTGCTTCCTGATCTTTTTGTTGTGCAGAGATCCAGGTCTCCTGTTCTTATAGCGTGATTGTTTATATGTGAAGCATATCTTGCTATTGCCTTATTTTTGTTGCTTTTGTTCATGGCAAGAATTGTCATTATGAGAATGTATATCTTTTATGCAACCATCTTAATAAAGAAGTTGAAAGAAAAAAAAAGTTACCCTGGAAGAAGAAAAAATGGAAAACATACACAATGAAAATTATTATTTTTTATTTAAAAACATAAAGATTGAAATTTAAACACATGATAGTAATAGTTTTCTTTTGGAAATACTTGTCCTGAAAAATAAATCTTTCTGAATGTTGGTCTGTTTAATCTTTAAAATTTGGGTTATATTTTGAAAGGCTAACATGTAAAAAAGCAAACTTACACATTGCAAAGGACATAGAACTTGAAAGTTCTGGACTTCTAAAAACTTTTAGTTTTTAGAACTAAAAGATAACTTGAACTAAAAAAGAACCATAGATGAGAAACTGTAGTCATAGTCCAGTTAATGTGGTTTTAGTACCTAATCAAAGAACTGGAGTGATAGAAGGAAAAAGAACAGGGAACAATGTTAAAACTGTGGAAAAGTATTAGAAAATAGAAGTCAAAGTGTCACTTGCCTATATATCTTTACTCACAGCAAAACTAAGCTATATCAGAGAATTATAAATAGAAGATGATTGAAAAGTTAATAATTCATAAATACATCTGAAAGTAAATTATTCAAAATATAGATGCCATTGCTGAAGCACATGCTTATATTATAGGATATTGGTGAAAGTGTGTTTTTGTGTGTGTGTTATAAAACAGTGAAAAGCAAGAAAAGTATAATCTAAGTAATCAACTGTATACTACATCATCTTTCTGTAATGATAAAGTATTTTGAATACAGACAGTCTTCAGATTATGAGCAAGATCTGTTCTAAATTAGTCCTTGAGTCAAATTTGTAGGTAAGTGTATGTATATGGTTCCTGTTTAGCCTTACTTCTGGTGCAAGAAAAGACTGGAAAGCTTCCCAATGATTTACAAGCTATTCCTGCAGAAAGTGAAGGTGATTGTGATGAGGCATATGTATCAAGTAGGAGTTTAAAAATTAGGGCAAATTTATATAGCATTAAAGGGCAAGTACTAGTTTTCTGTGAGTTAGAATTACATAACACAGGAATTATCGATATTTAAATAGAAAAGTGATACTTAAATAAAAATTTATCTATCCTTCTTTCCATTTGATGTATATTGTCATATAATGAAATTATGACTAATTGAGAGTATATTTTATGCAAAAGAATAAATTTATATAATAAATATAATAATCACGAAGACACTGAGTTTACTAGAAAACACCCAAAGAAATATTTCTAACATTAAAAAAAAAATCTGACATAGGTAAATAAAATTTATTTAGAACAATTGCACCCTCTCTTCTAATGTGAATAACTCTTTTTCCATGTCCTGATTTTACATATCAGTCTATTTCCTCTACTGTATGCATGGTAAGATAAATGACTGGATCACCCAACTCCCATTCATCATTTGTCTTTGCTGATTTATTTGGGATGAGGACAATAGTGTCTTAGTAGGCAATGAATTAATCAGTCTACACCAACTGTAGTAATCCCATCCTTTGCATTTCTAAGGGAAATCAGATGTAACATTTCTGGACAAAGAGCATAAGGGGTGTGTTAGTTTCCTAAGAATCCATAAGAAAACAGGACAAAAAGGGTCACTTTAAAGAACCTGTTTTTATTTTATAATATTTCTAGAAGCTTGAAGACCACATTCATAGCATAGACAGAACTATTTTCTCTCTCTACTATTCCTGGTCTTATAGAAAATCTTTCCTTGTCTCTTTCAATTTTCGGTAACCTCAGATGTTTCTTGGCACTTTAGCTTGCAGAGGTATCCTCACATGTTATCTTACCCCCTGTGTATGTGATTGCATGTTCCTGGCCTTCCTTTTTTATAAAACATCACTCAAATTAGGATAGTACCCACTGTTCTCTGGCATGTTTTTTTTTTTTTTTTTTTTTTTTTTGTCCTTGTTTGTTTTGTTTTCTTTTTTTGGTAATTGTTCCTGTGTGTTTTTTTTTTTTTTTTTTTAAATTGATCTAATGACAAAGATAATCCCTATACCCAAATGGGAGTTTTGGTGGCATACAGCCTAAGGAATTTCATTGCTAACCAGAAGGTTGGGGTTTCAAATCCACCAGCCACTCCCTTGGAAGGAAGATTGGGCAATCTACTTCCATAGTGATACTACCTCAGAAAGCCAAGGAGAAGTCACTATGAGTTGGATCCTACTCGACAGCAGTGATTGAGATACCCAAATAATTTACATTCACAGGTACAGGGATTAAGACTTCAGCATATTTTTTAGAGGACACAATTCAATCTATAACAAGAAGTTTCGGGAAACTTTTTCATCCCTAAAATAACTTGAGAAAGGGGGCGCAAATTTCTTAGTCCTGCTCCTTTTCTTCCTGCTTGTGATGTAGTTTTGCCAAGACACAGTGCTTGTCCTGTCACTGAGGGCAAAGTGAAAATATAGAACATATTGGCCCCTTGCTGACTCTGTTAAATATCTGAACTAAACTTCACTAACACTTATTGTTAAGTGAAGTAATTCATGTCTATGTTACTTAAGTCATATTTAATCAAGTAGTCATTACTTGAAGCTGAAAACATAATTAAAGTTACTTCACCACCAGAATTTTAGAAGCAAATTCTAAAATGGATTTGAGAGCTGTATTACTAGCCAGTTAGTTAGACATGAAGACCACCTCACTGGTGGTGGAGTACTGGTTGCCACTGGCATGTAGTAGTGGTGAAATTGTTGAAGTTTCACAGGTAGTGAACTGGACTACTGTACTGATAGAAAGAAATATACTGACAAGTGCAGATTCTCAAGGGTTTGTGAGATTTAGGGGAAAAAATGTATTTATAAGGACTATGGAATTAGATCATTATTGTGGAGCATTATATGTGAATGGAGAAAGATAATAAAATGATGAAGGTAATTAAAATAAATATTGTGATTTGGGTGAAAGTATATAGAGCAAATTCATTTTCCATACAGCAGTACAAACACATTTTGTTTCATGACTAAAACAAAACAAACAAACAAACAAAAAAACACTAATTGCCACCAAGTCAATTCTACTCACACTCACTGTGAGCCCTCCTTGGGTCTCCTAGGCAGTATCTCTACTGAAGTAGATTGCCCAATCTTCCTTCTGAGGAGTAGCTGATGAATTTGAACTGCCAGGCCTCTGGTTAGCAGTCAATTGCCTCAGGCACTACCCCACCACAGCTTCATGACATTGATTGCAATTTCCCACAATGTAACAGCTTTATTCCCAATTCCTCCCCGTAGCTTCCTCTTCCCTATGTCTTTCCCTCCCCTGCACTCCTGTTCTGGCAGCTGTCTTCCTGTGCATACATCCTTATGCATACATCCTCTTCTATTCTTTCAAGATAGGTCTCTCCAAGGAGTGTATCTACCTAATGTATATGTTCAGATCATATGCCTGTCTTTTATTTGGCTAGAAACCAAAGGAGTGGGTTCAATTCCAGACCTTAAGAGGAACTAGAGACCATAGTCCCAGGAGTTCCACCAGGCTCTATCAGACTAGCAAACCTGGTCCTTTTTTTTTAAGATTTTGAATTTTTTTCCACATAGTTTTTCTACTCTATACAGGTTCACCTACATAGATCCCCTTCCAAGTGGTTGACAGTGGTATCCAGGCATCATCCAGTTCTCCTGGTCTCATAGTCATATAAATTAAGGATAGCATGGTATACCAGTCCCTTGGACTAATTGTTTCCATGCATCTTTGGTTTCCTTCATTCTTCTTTGCTCTGGGTGAGGAGAGACCCATTGTTGCATCTAGATGGCCGTTTGCAAGCTTTGCAGATCCCAGCCATTACTCACCATAGTAGGATGTGGAACAAGTTTTTTGTGTAGTATGTTATGCCAATAGAGCTTGATGTCCCATATGACCATGGTCCCGAGCCCACAGGTCCAACTATTCACTCCCTCCAGGTGGCTGGCTGTGGCCAAGAAGTCACCACAACCTTGTCTCTTGTGAGCTCTACTATATACCTGGACATACATACAAAACATACAAGAAACTATGCTTGTAGATACATCACCTGCCAACCCTATGCATTGTTGTGACACATTACCCCCTGCCCAGACACACTTGATCATTCAGCCTGTCCACCCATCTATGCATAGATCATTATTTACCATCACTGAGAAGGCAGTACTATATGTGAAAAAGGGGTTCACCTTTGTTGTCTGTGTCTCCCATTTACCTCTCTATGTCTTCCTCTTCTTCAGTACCACTGTGTTTATCACTCACATTTGGTGCATTGTTTTTTTCCTTCACCCAAATAAATACTTGTCTCTAACTATCTAACAGCGTTCCCTCCCATCCCTGGTAACAAACAAAGAAAGTTTCCTTCTACATATAAACCTTTCCTTGATTTTTCACAATAGTGGACTAACACAATGTTTATCCTTCTGTGATTGACTTCTTTCACTCAGCATAATGTCCTC
This sequence comes from Orycteropus afer afer, assembly GCF_000298275.1. Taxonomy (NCBI): domain Eukaryota; kingdom Metazoa; phylum Chordata; class Mammalia; order Tubulidentata; family Orycteropodidae; genus Orycteropus; species Orycteropus afer. The sequence continues at coordinate 971,530 of NW_006921922.1, forward strand.
CAAATTTGTCCATGTTATAAAGTGTTTCCCAGACTCTATGTTATTCTTCAGGGTTGCATAGTATTTCATTGTGCTTATGTATGGTAGTTTGGTTATCCATTCTTCTATTGATGGGCACCCAGGTTGTTTCCATCATTTTGCTATTGTAAATAGTGTCACAATGAACATGGGTATGTATATATCTGTTCCTTTCCTTGCTCTCACTTCTGTAGGATATCTACTTAGTTAAGTACTTAGTTAAGAATAGCTGGATCAAATGGTATTTTTAATTCCAACATTTTAAGGAATCACTACAGTGGTTGTATCATTTGACAGTCCCACCAGCAGTGTAGAAGAGTCCCAGTCCTTCCACATCCTCACCAACATTTATTATTTTCTGTCTTGTTGAACTTTGCTACTAGTGTTGGGGCAAGATGGTATCTAATTATTGTTTTGATTTGCTTGTCTCTAGTGGCTAATCATTCATGTGATTGTTGGCCACCTGAATATCCTCTTTGGTGAAGTGTCTATTCATGTCTTCTGCCCATTTTTGAATTGGATTATTTGTCTTTTTGTTGTTGAGGTGTTGGAGTTTTCTATAAATTCTAGAGATAAATCCCTTCTTAGATATGTCATTGCCAAATATGTTTTTCCCAATCTGTAGGTTCTCTCTTGACTCTTTTGGAGAAGTCTTTGAAAGCAGATAAAAATTTATTTTTTTTTTAAAGTTTCCATTCATCTAATTTATCTTCTGCTGTTTGTGCATTTTGGATTATGTTTAGTAGTCTATCTATGTCATATATTAGGGCCCCCAAGCTTGCCCCTATTTTTTCTGCAAGGAACTTTATGATTTTCAGTTTCACATTTAAGTCTTTGATCCATCTAGAGTTAGGTTTTGTGTATTGTATGAGATACAGATCTTGTTTCATTTTTCTGCAAATGGATATCCAGTTTTGCCAGCACCATTTGTTAAACAGACCATCTCTTCCCCATTTAATGAATTTCAGACTTTTGTCAAAATTAGCTGACCATAGGTCGATGGATCTATTTCTGGATTCTCAGTTCTATTACTTTGATCTATGTGTCTGTCTTTGTACCAGTACCAGACTGTTCTGACTACTCTGGCTGTATAGTAGGTTTTGAGATCCCAGAGTGTGAGACCTCCTACTTTGTTATTTTTCTTCAATAATGCTTTCCTTGTCTGAGGTTTCTTTCCTTTCCATATAAAGTTAATGATTGCTTTTTCCATATCCTGGAAGAATGTTAGTGGTATCTCGATTGGGATTATATTGAATGTATAGATTGCTTTGAGTAGAATTGATATCTTCTTAATGTTCAATCTTCCTATCCAGCAGCTTGGTATGTTCTTCCATTTATGTAGATCTCCTATGGTTTCTTGAAGTAGTCTTTTATTTTTATTGTTTTCTTCATACAGGTCTTTTGTGTCCCTGGTAAGATTTATTCCTAAGTATTTTATTTTTTTGGTAGCTATTATAAATGATGTTGATTTCCTTATTTCTTTTCAGCAATCTCTTTGCTTGTGTAGAGGAATCCAACTGACTTGTGTGTATTGATCTTATATCTGACTATTATGCTAAATCTCTCAACTAGTTCCAGGAGTTAGTTAGTTTATTTATTTATTTATTTATGCTGAATCTCTTGGGTTTTCTAGGTATAGGACCATATCATCAGCAAACAGGAATAGTTTTACTCTCCCTTACCAATTTAGATGCCTTTGATTTAGCTTTCTTTCCTTTTTGCCCTGGCTAGGACTTTTCATACAATGTTGAATAGAAGTAGTGATAGAGGCCATCCTAGTCTGGTTCCTATTCACAAGGGGAATAGTTCCAGTCTCTTCGCTGAGAATAATGTTGGCTGTTGTTTTTGCATATGTTTTGCTGTGGTGTGCCATGGAGTCATACCTGACTCATAGTGACCCCTTCTTGGGTTTCCGAGGCAGCATCACCATGGAAGTAGTTTGCTCAACCTTCCTTTGGAAGAGTGACTGGTGAGTTTGAACTGCCAGCCATCTGGTTAGCAGTCAAGTGCCTTAGGCACTATGCCACCAGAGCTCCTTGGTTTTGCATATATGACCCTTGTTATGTTGACGAATGTCCCTTCTTCCTGTTTTGCTGAGAGTTTCGATCAGGAATGGGTGTTGGATTTTATCAGATGCCTTTTCTGCATCAATTGATATGACCATGGGATTCTTTTTATTTGTTTTATGTACGCAATGGATGACATTGATTGTTTTCTAATATTGAACCATCCTTGCATACCTGATATATGAATCCCACTTGATCATAATGTATTATTTTTTTTTATATACATTGTTGGAGTCTGTTGGCTAGGATTTTTTTGAGGATTTTTGCATCTATATTCATGAGGGATATTGGTCTGTAGTTTTCCATTTGAGTGATGTCTTTGCCTAGTTTGGGTATCAAGGTTATACTTGCTTCATAAAATGAGTTATAGAGGATGCCAGCCTTTTTTGTGTTTTGGAATAGCGTAAGTATTATTGGTGTCAGTTCTTCTTTGAATATTTGGTAGAATTCTTTGCTGAAACCATCTGGACTAGGACTTCTTTTATTTATTTATTTATGTATTTAAATAACCTGTTCAATTTCTTCTTTTGTTTTGGGTCTGTTCAACTTTTCCACTTCAGTCTGTGTTAGCTTAGGTAAGAAGTGTGTTTCTAGAAATCCGTCCATTTTGTTCCATATTTTCAAATTTGTTGGAGCACAGTTCGTCATGTTGTTATGTGCCGTCGAGTCGGCCCTGACTCATAGCGACCCCTCCTTGTGTTTCCGAGGCAGTATCACTACGGAAGTAGGATTGCCCAACCTTCCTTCCGAGCACTGGCTGGTGGGTTTGAACCGCCAACCATCCAGTTAGCAGGCAAGTGTCTTAGCCACTATGCTACCAGAGCTCCCACAGTTCTTCATAGTATCCTGATATTACCTTTTTATTTCAGTTGGTTCTTGGTTCTGTTGTGATGTAGCCCAATTTGCTTCTCATTCTTGTTATTTGTATTCTCTCCCTCTTTTGTTAACTTTGCCAGTGGTTTTTCAATTTTTTTTAGCCTTTTCAAAAAAACAGCTTCTAGTCTTACTGACTTTTTTTATTGTCTTTCTATTTTCTCTTTCATAGATTTCTGCTAAAACCTTTATTTTTTTTTTTTCCTTCTGGTTATGGTAGGCTATTTTTTTTTTTTTTTTCCATTCTTTTTCTGATTCTTGGAGATGTTGTTTCAAGGTGTTGATTTTGGCTCTTTTTTTTTTTTTAGATATGTGCATTTATTATTATAAATTACTCTCTGATCACTGCTTTTGCTGTGTCCCAAAGATTTTGGTATGTTTTGTTTTCATTCCTGTTGATTCAAGGAATTTTTAATTTCATTTTTTATTTCTTCTCTTACCCAGTCTTACTTAAGGAAGGTGTTGTTCAGTTTCCATGTGTGTGCTCTTTTTCCATTGATCTTCTTATATTTTTTTCTAATTTGATAGCATTCTGATCTGAGAAGATGCTTTGCAGTATTTCAATTTTTTTTTAATTTATTAAGGCTTACTTTATGGCCTATCATATGGTCTATCATGGAAAATGTTCCATGTGCACTGGAAAAGAATGTATATTGTGCTGTTGTTGGGTGAAGTGCTCTTTAGTTGTCTCTAAGGTGGAGTTGGTGGATTGTATTGTTTAGTTCATCTGCATCTTTGTTGAATTTCTTTCCAATTGCTCTATCTTTCATTGAAAATGGTACATTAAAGTCTCCCACTATGACTGTGGAGTCATCTATTTTCCTTTTCTGTTCTTTTAAAGTCTGATTTATGTATTTTGGGACTTTTTCATTGGGTCCATTGATATTTATTATGATTATATCTTCTGGTTCAATTGATTCTTTAATCAATATATAGCGTTCTTTCTTGTCTCTTATGGTGGTTTTTGTCTTATAGCCAATTTGATCAGAAATTGATATTTCCACTCCTGCTTTTTTTGGTTACCATTTGTTTGGTATATCTTTTTCCAGCCTTTGATTTTTAGTCTACTTTTGTCTTTGTCTATAAGGTGTGTCTCCTGCAGACAGCATATTGATGGATTATGTTTTCTTATCTAGTCTTCATCTCTTGAGTTGTGCATTTAATTTGTTTACATTGAGAGTAATTGCTGACAAGTATGAATTTGTTGCTGTCATTTTTTTTTTTTCATGGTGTTCTTGCTTTCTTTGTTCCATATAATTTTCTGTGCTGAACTCAATTTTTATTTATGAATCACATTTCATTTGTTGCTGTTGTTTTAGTATTTGCTGCATATTTGTATTTGTCCTCTGTTTTTTTTATTGTGATGTCAAGGTTTATGGCTTTTCTTAGAGGTTATCCTGTGATTTATATTTTTCTTCCTGAGCTTAAAACCATCCATTCTTTCTTGCAAATGTCTTGATTTCCTCACCATTTAGAAGTTCTGCAACTACACTATTTTTTCCCTCATTTTGTTTTATTTTTGTCCTTATTTGTCAGTTGATGTCTCTACTTTCTTGTTTGCAATCTTGTAAGCTTATTTTTATTTTGGATATTTCCATAACTGGTTTGGTTTCTGGTTTATGTCATCATGTGCATTAATGGTCTGTCATTGTTTGCTATTATTGGTTCTCTTTCCAAAGGACTCACTTTAGTATCTATTGTAAGGTTGGTCTGCTTTTAAAAAATTATTTAATTTGTTAATTATCTGGACATCTCCCAATTTCACCATCATATTTGAGGGATAGTTTTGTTGGGTATATAATTCTTGGTTGGACATTTTTCTCATTTAAGGTTTTACATATACCATCCTATTGCATTCTTGCCTGCATGGTTTCTACTGAGAAATCAGTGCATAGTCTTATTGGCTGTCCTTTGTAGGTAACTTTTTGTTTTTACTGTGCTGCCTTCAGGATTCTTTCTTTGTCTTTGCTTTTGGTGGGTTTGATGATGATACATCTTGGTGACTTCCTTTTCGGGCCTGTGCTGTTTTGGGTTCATCAACTTCCTGAATGCATATATTCTTATCTTAAATCATATCAGGGAGGTTTTTTTTCCAGCAAATCTTGGACAATTCTCGGTGGTTTCATTTTTCTCTTCCTGTTCTGGAATTCTGAATACATATAGGTTATTCCTTTTAATGGCATCCTCCATGAATCTTAGGCTTTCTTCATTATATTTTGATCTTTTTTTTCTGATTGATCCATTTCCAAAGAAGTATTCAGGTATTTGTCTTCAATCTCAATCATTCTGTCTTCCATTGATTCAATTATACTCCTTGGCCCTTTCAATGTGTTATTTATTTCTGCAAATTTAAGATTAATCTCCTGGATTTCTATCTGTAGATTTTGTATCATTTCTAATTTTTCATATGTTTTGTCATTTTGTTCTTGTATTTTCTTCCAAAATTGTTCTTGAGTTTTGTCTGTGTTTTATTTTTTCAGTGTTTCCTTTGATTTGTCTTTCAATCCATTGTTGTTATTGTGTTGTTAAGTGCCATCGAGTCGTTTCCAACTCATAGCGACCCCATGCACAGCAGAATGAAACACTGCCTGATCCAAAGCCAGCCCCACAATCCCTGCTAGACTTGGGCCCATCATCGCAGCCACTGTATCAATCCATCTCGTTCAAGGCCTCCGCCTCTTTCGTCGACCCTCCACCCTACCAAGCATGACATCCTTTTCCAGGGAATGGTCCATTCTTACAACATGA
>NW_006921922.1:980129-994087 GCF_000298275.1 Orycteropus afer afer
ATCCCCTTTCTCCTGCTCTTCTGGCATGCTTCTTTGGGCGTCCTTGAGTTGTCTCTCCTCACCTGTAACCCTGGGGCTGACTGCTCTTCTGTCCGGATTCAAGGCTTTTATCCCCTTTCTCCTGCTCTTCCGGCCTGCTACTCTGGGCATCCCTGCATTGTCTCTCCTCACCTGTAACCCTGGGGCTTCAATCCATTGAAGATACCTAAATATGATTGTTTTGAATTTTTTGTCTGAGAGTTCCAATACTGCTTCTTCCTTCAGGATGTGTTCTGGGTCTGGATCCTGCCCCCTTTTTTTTTCTTTTCCACAGCTTTATCTTGCATCTTTGTGCATACTTGGATAGTCTTGTCTCTGAGACATTGTGACTTTGTTGTATTTATATTTAATTATTTATCATATGTTGGAGTGATTTGCCCAAGATTTTTATTTTCTTTATTTCTTACCATGCTCTTATTTTCACTTATTGGCAACACTTATGGACTCACCACTTGTGTGCTCATGAATATAATAGTGAATGAGAGTGTCTGCACATATCTCTGTTAACTGTTTGTGATGAGCAGTTAAAGATGAGTCAGGTTTTTTTGGTAGTCATGTATTATTGGACACTTGGTGCAGAAATAAGTGGTGGTCCTTACTCAGTAAGTGGAGCTTTAGGAGATGCATTGTAGTTGAGTCATATGGACATGGTTGTTGTCTCCCATTCAGTTAAACAAAAACAACAATTGAAAAACCATCAAAAAAATAAAAGCAAGTGTACAAAAACACTCATCATATAAACATATAGGACCAATCACCAATAGGAGAAAAAAAGAAAAAAAAGAAAAAAAGAAAGAAAGAAAGAATGGCAGCAAATGAGATAAAATATTTAAAGAGATACTTTAAAAAGTCAAAATAAATATGAATGGTAAAAGGGAAAAAAACAACATAATATCAGGGAGGCAGAAGAAAGAGAAATAGGTACAGTAGGAGAATGATGAAGAAAAAATGGGAAAATTCAAAAAGAAAAGCAAGAAATGGTGAGAGCCACAAGAAAGAGAAAATGGAAACTAAAAAAGGCAAGAGAGAATATCTGGAAACTAGAACCCAGGAAAGGAAGAAGAAAGCATAATTATAAAAAGAAGAAAAAAAAAAGAATAATTTTACAACAGACAAAAACAAAACAAAACAAAAACTATATATACGACTCGACGGCAAATAACAACAACAAGATGTATATATATCTTATATATCTTAGCAGGGTGGGTCATGGCTCCCAGCTTCCATCAGAGCACACAGACTGGGATAGAATTCTTGCTAGCCCAGAAGGTGAGGGAAGGTGAGGGATGGCTGCAACTCTGTTTACCAATGGGCTGTGGGGTATAAGAGTAACAAGGGGAATATCACACCTTTCCAGTCCAGTGTCTGGTATGTCCTTGATGACCCTGGCAAGTGGAGACTATTCTTCCACACCAAAAAAAAAAAAAAAAAAATCCACTGCTGTTGAGTCAAATCCGACTCATAATGACCCCTCCTTGGGTTTCCGAGGAGGTATCACTATGGAAGTAGATTGCCCAAACTTCCTTCCAAGGAGTTGCTGGTAGGTTTGAACTGCCAGCCGTCTGGTTAGCAGTCACATGCCTTAGGCACTATGCTACCTAAGCTCCCTATTCTTAGGTCCCTGGAATCTGAGAGAATGGGGTCACTTTAAATATTCAAAATGGTCAAGCCACTAGTAAAATTGCTGCACCCTCTGGACAGCCAAAAGTCCACAGTTCAGCTTGTTTCCTTCTTTGGTTTTTCCTCTTTTATTCACCAGCGACCAGTACAGTCCCCCATGCAGCCCTTAGCTAGCAGGGCCAATTTTTAGATTAATTATTATGTCCTAACACCACTTGGAAATATCCAAACTACTCATGCCATCAGAATAGCTAGATGACAGTTCACAGCTCCATTTTCACTGTTTCCATGCAGGTTCTTTCACTAGCTGGAGTTTAGTCCACTTCTATATCTTTCCTTCAATAGCTCAGGGCTCCAGGATTATCTTCTGTATATCTGTTAATTGATCCCACTTTCCTTTGTTGATGAGGGTCTTTGGAGTTTGTCTCCTTATTCCACCATTTTACCAGAACCCCTTGAAGGTAATTTTTTAATCAACTTTTTGTCAAAATGTGAATATAAAAAGATGTTTCTTGTTCTTGTTAGGTGCTGTTGAATTGACTCAGACTCATAGCGACCATATGTACAGCAGAACAAACACTGTCTTATTCTGTGCCAGCCTCACGATGCTTACTATACCTGAGCCCATTGTTGTAGCCACTGTGTCAGTCCATCTCAAGATCTTCCTCTTTTTTGTTGATGCTTCATTTTACCAAGTATGATTTCCTTCTCCAGGGAATTGTTCCTTCTAACAACATGACCAAAGTAGGTTAAATGAGGTCTGGCCATTCTTGCTTCTAAGGAGCATTCCAGTGGCACTTCTTCCAGGAAAGATTGATTACTTCTTTTGGAAGTCCATGGTGCTTTCAGCATTCTTCAGCAGCATCACAACTCAACAGCAGCAACTCTTCTTCAGTCTTCCTTATTCATTGTACAGCTCTCACATGTATATGAGATGATTGAAAATATCACCACTTGTCTGTCAGTTTGTTGTACTGTGGTGGCTTGTGTGTTGCTGTTATGCTGGAGGCTATGTCACCAGTATTTCAAATATCAACAGAGTCATCCATGGCAGACAGGTTTAAATGGAGCTTTCAGACTAAGACAGATGAGGAAGAAGGAAGCGGTCATCCACTTCTCAAAGAATTGGTCAGTGAAAACCTTATGAATAGCAGTGACACAAGATCACTAGTAGGTTATTAAAAATCTGTCACTTCCTGCAGTAAGATCATACAGAAATTTAAGGAACTGTTCTAGAGTTTCATTATAAGAATTATTGTAGAGCAAACTAAAAAGTTGACAGTAAAAACACACAAGCTGCTCTGCAGAGAAACCAAAACAAAAAGCAACCCAAATCATTGGGGGGGGGGGGCATAAACCATTGCCATTTAAGTTACTTTGACTCATAGTGACTCCATAAGTTAGAGGTGAAATTCCCCATAGAGTTTCCAAGGCTGTAAATGTTTACAGAAGAAGACTGCTACATCTTTCTCCTGCTGAGCAACTGTTGAATTTTGACAGCCAACCTTTTGATTAGTGGTTAAGTGCTTAACTGTGACATCACTGTAGAATAAAAGAAAAGGCAATCTACTCCTGTAAGGATATCCAGCTTAGGAAACCAAAAGAAGTAGTTCTACTCTGTCCAGTAGAGTTGGTAGGTTGCTATGAGTTGTAATACACTCAATGGCAAACAAAATCAAAAGAGCCAAAAATATAAATCTGGGCCATGATTAGAAAGAAAAGGGGCCCTAATAGCACATGGTTCAGGGCTTCTGGGGTGGTTTTATTTAAGGCCAGGTCTTATGGTAAAGTTGGGGAAGTGAGAAGAGTGGTTAGGAACACCTAAGGGAAACAAACTTGTCTGTCAGTTTGTCATCCTTTGGTGGCTTGTGGGTTGCTGTGAGGATGGAGGGTATGCCACTGGTATTGCAAAATGCCAGTAGGGTTACACATGGTAGAAAGGTTTCAGTGGAGCTTCCAGACTAATATATACTCACAAGAAGGTAGAGCCAATCCACATCTAAAAGAACTGGTCAGTGAAAACCTTGTGAATAGCAGTGAAACACTGTCTGATATATGACTGGAAAACCTTACGAATAACTCTGAACCACTGTACAATATAATGTCAGAAGATGAGCCCTTCAGGTCAAAAGGCACTCAAAATATGACTTGAGAAGAGCTGACTCCTCAGAGTAGAGACAACCTTAATGATATGGCTGAAGTAAAGATTTTGGAACCTCCATTGGCTGATGTGCCATGACTCAAAATGAGTAGAAACAGATGGAAACATCCATTAATAGTCAGAACATGGAATATATGAAGTATGAATATAGGAAAATTGTAAGTCCTCAAAAATGAAGTGGGATGCAAAAATATTTATATTCTAGGCAATAGTGACCTGAAATGGCCTGGGTTTGGTAATTTTGAATCAGACAACCACATGATCTATTATTCCAGGAATGACAAATTGAAGAGAAATTGTGTGACATTCATCTTCACAAAGACTGTTTCAAAATCTATCCTTAAGTACAATACTGTCAGTGATAGAATAAGATAGGATAATATCCATATGCTTAAAAGGAAGGCCAGTAAATATTACTATTATTCAAATCCATTCACCAACTACCAAAGCCAAAGATGAGGAAGTTGAAAATTTCTACCAATATCTGCAGTCTACAAATGACTGAACATCCAATCAAGATGTGTTGATTATCACTGGAGACTGGAATGCAAAAGTTGGAAACAAGGTAGAGTCACTGATAATTGGAAAATGTAGCTTTGGTGATAGAAATAACACTAGAGATTGCATGATAGAATTTTGCAAGAACAACCACATATTCATTACAAATATGTTTTTCAACAACATAAGTGATGACTATACATGTGGACTTCACCAGATAGAATACACAGGAATCAGATTGACTACATCTGTGGCAAGAGGTGATGGAGAAGTTCAATATCTTCAGGCAAAACAAGACCAGCAGCTGATTGTGGAACAGACCATGAACTGCTCATATCCAAAATCGAGTTGAAGTTGAGGACAAGTAACACATGCCCATGAGATACAAAATATGATCTAGAATGTATCCCTTCTGAATTTAGAGACCATCTAAAGAATAGATTTGATGCATTGAACACCAGTGACCAAAAACCAGAAGAACTATGGGATGACATGAAGAACATCATCCTTGAAGAAAGCAAGAGGTCATTAAAAAGACAAGAAGGGAAGAAAAGTCCAAAATGGATGTCAGAAGAGACTCTGAAACTTGCTCTTGAATGGAGAGAAGGTAAAGCAAATGGAAGAAATGACAAGATAAAAGAGCTGAACAGATGGTTTCAAAGAGCAGCTCAAGAAGACAAAGCCAATTACTCTAATGAAATGTGCAAAGACCTGGAGTTAGAAAAACAAAAGGGAAGAACACATTCAGCATTTCTCAAGCTGGAAAAACTGAAGCAAAATTTTAGCTCTGAGTTATAATATTGATAGGTTCTATGAGTAAAATATTGGATGATGCAGGAAACATCAAAAGAAGATGGGAGGAATACACAGTTACTGTACCAAAAGGAATTAGTTCATGTTCATCCACTTCAGGAGGTGGCATGTGACCAAGAACCCATGGTATTGAAGGAAGAAGTCGAAGGTGCACAGAAAGAATTGGTGAAGAGCTAGGCTCCAGGAATTTACAGAAAAGCAACTGATATGTTTCAACTAAAGGATGCCACACAGGAGACACATATTTTGGCTATGCCAAAAGATTTGGAAGACAGCTACCTGGTGAACTGACTGCAAGAGATCCGTATTTGTGCCCATTCCAAAGAAAGTGATCCCACAGAATGTGGAAATTATTGAACAATATCATTAACATCCCATGCAAATGATATCATACTGAAAATAATTCAAAAATGTTTGCTGCAGTACATTGACACAGTTTCAAGAAATGAAAGCTGGATTCAGAAGAGCACATGGAATGAGGGGTATTGTTGTTGATGTCAGATGGATCTTAGCTGAAAGCAAAGAATACAAGAAAGATGTTTTCTTGTGTTTCATTGACTATGCAAAAGCATTTGATTGTGTGGATCATAACAAATTATAGATAACATTGAGAAGAATGGGAATTCCAGAACACTTGCCTGTACTCATGAGGAACCTGTACATAGATCAGGAGGCTGTCATTCAAAAAGAACAAGGGGATACTGCATGGTTTAAAATCAGGAAGAGAGTGTGCCAGGATTCTATTCTTTCACCATACTTATTCAACTTGTATTCTGAGCAAATAATCCGAGAAGCTGGATTATACGATGCAGAATATGGCATCAGGTTTGGAGGAACACTCATTAACAACCTGCAATACACAGATGACACAAGTTTATTTGCTGAAAGTGAGAATGACTTGAAGCACTTACTGATGAACATTAAAGACTACAGTCTACAATATGGATAACATCTCAAAATAAAGAAAACAAAAATCCTCATAAATGGTCCAATAAACAGCCTTATGATAGATGGAGAAAGGATTGACATATTCAAAGACTTATATTACTTGGTTCTACAATCAACAACAATAGAAGCAGCAGTGAAGACATTAGACAACATATTGCATTGGGCAAATCTGCTGCAAAAGACCTCTTAAAGTGCTGAAGAGCAAAAATGTCCCTTTGAAGACGAAGGTGTGCCTGACGCAAAACATGGTGTTTTAAATCGCTTCTTATGAATGTGAGAACTGGACAATGAATAAGGAAGACTGAAGAAGAGTCGATGCTTTTGAGCTGTGGTGTTGGAGAAGAATGCTAAAAATACCATGGACTGCTAAAAGGACTAACAGATCTGTCCTGGAAGAAGTGCTGCAGGAATGCTCTTTGGAAGCTAGAATGGTGAGAATTCATGTCACCTATTTTGGTTACGTCATCAGAAGGAACCATTCCCTGGAGAAAGATTTCATGCTTGTCAAAGTGTAGAGTCAGCAAAGAAGGCCCTCAATGAGATGGATTGCCAGAGTGGCTACAACGATGGGCTAAGGTACAGCAAGGATCATAAGGCTGCCAGAGGACTGGGCAGTGTTTCGTTCTGCATATAGAGTCACTATGAATCGGAGATGACTCAGTAGCACCTAACAACACCAACAACAATATATGAGGAAGAGGCATCTGGTTTTATACAGTCATTAAAAAAAAAAAAAAAAAAAAAATCTTCAGGCCCTCTGAATTCTTTACATTTGCAGAAGTAATCCATTTAACATCTTCTCCTTCCTTAAAGATGACAAGATCTCTGCCCTAACAGACAGTATGATACCTCATTCCCTCAAGATATATCCTTATTTTTCATCCTGGCCTATACACCAATAACTTGAATTAAGTATCAATGTAAGTTAATCAGGAAAATATTGGGCCTAATAAAGGAGAAAATGAACCATACCCTAAAAGAGCTAATATACCCCAACTAGCAGTAAGAAAGAGAATGTGCATGGTAATCAACCCTGAAGGTGCTAGATCAGCAACAGTGGAATATGAAGTTGGAAAAATTAGTTTATAAATATAAAAAACTGAAGGAAAAAATTCATGCCTTGAGTTGCAATATTAAATGATACAAAGGGCAAAATATTGAACAAAATAGGAAAAGAAGAAGGAAGGAAAACACAGAGTCACTGCACAAAAAATAATTTGTCAATGTTTCAACCATTTCAAGAGGTAATACCATCAGGAATTGATAGTTGTCATTGTTGCTGTTATATGCCATTTATTTGAACCCGACTCATAACAACCCCGCTTTGGGTTTTCGAGGCAGTATCACTGCAGAAGTAGATTGCCCAACCTTCCTTCCAAGGAGCGGCTGGTGGATTTGAACTATCAGTCTTCTGATTAGTAGTCAAGTGCTTTAGGCACTATGCTACCAGAGCTCCCCCGGAATTGACAGAATTGAAAAAAGAAATCCAAGCTACACTGAAGACACTAGCGAAAACAAGGCTCCAGGAGTTGACAGAATACTCATTGAGATGTTTCAAAAAAGATGCAGCACTAAAGGAGCTCAGTCATTTTTGCTAAGAAATTTTGAAGACAGCTACCTAGCCAATTGACTGGAAAAGATCCATATCACTTCTCATTCCAAAGAATAGTGACCCAACAGAATGTAAAAATTATTGAATGATATCATTAATATCACTAGCAGGTAACAGTTTGCTGAAAATAATTCAAAACCATTGCAGCAGTAAGTTGACAGGAAACTGCCAGAAATTCAAACCAGATTCAGAAGAGAATGTAGAACCAGGGGTATCATTGTAGATGTTAGATAGATCTTGGCTGAAAGCAAGGAATAACAGATCAATGTTTACTTGTGTTTTATTAACATGTAATGTATGAATCATAACAAATTGAGGATAACATTACAAAGAATGAGAATTCAAGAAGAATTAATTGTGCTCATGAGGAGCCTGTACATAGACCAAGAGCCAGGGATTTGAACAGAACAAGGGGATAATGAATGGTTTAAAATTAGGAATGATTTGCCTCAGAGTTATATCCTTTCCCACACTTATTCAGTCTGTTTGCTCAGCAAAATTATAATGTGAGAAGCTGGACTATATGAAGAAGAACAGGGTATTGGGATGGGAGAAACACTCATTAACAACCTGCCATATGCAGATGACACAACTTTGCTTGCTGACAATGAAGAACAGCCTCATATGCATGTGAGGGCTAGACAATGAATAAAAAAGACCAGAAAAGAATTGATGTATTTGAATTTTGGTGTTGGCAAAGAATATTAACTGTACCATGAATTGCTAGAACTAACAATTCTGTCTTTGAAGAAGTACAACTGGCATGCTCCTTACTTACTTTACAGTAAGTTAATACTCCTTACAATGGAAAATAGCTAGACTTTGTCTCTGTATTTTGGTCATATTGTCTGAAGGGAATAATCGCTGGAAATGATATCATGCTTGGTAAGGTGGAGCATCAGCAAAAAAGGGTAAGGCCCTCAAAGAGCTGGATTGATACAGTGGCTGTGACAATGGGCTCAAGCATGGCAATGATTTTTAGGATGATGCAGGACTGGGCAGTGTTCCCTTTTATTTTACTTAGGATTGCTATGAGCCAGAACTGGCTGTACAGCACTTAACAATTCCCATGATACAGGCAATGCTCCAGGAAATTGTTAAAACACAAAGCTAAGAAGGCTCTCAGAAGCAAGCAAAGACTTAAGGCTGTTAGTATTGGAAGTATAATTCCACAACTTCCATAATAGATATTGGAAGAGGGGATTATAAGACTCAGAGAAGATGACATCTAGAATAGATTCACAGCATAAAGCCAGAAAATCCTCTATCTGAATTCGTTTCATGAAAGAATCTAAGGACATTTCATGTACTAAAACCAAAAAAAAAAAAAAAAAACTACTGCCACAGAATTGATTCTGACTAATAACAACCTCCATTGGGTTTCCAAGGCTACAAATCTTTATGGAAGTAGATTGCTTTATCTTCCTCTTGTGGAGCAGCTGGTAGTATTGAACCAACAAAGTTCAGGATAACAACCAAATGCCTTACCCACTATGCCACCAGAACTTCTTTCATGTACTAAAGCAGTAAGGAATACGCTAAGCAGAATAAACAAGTTTTACTGAGACTATAAGTAAGGGCTGTCCTCTGCAGGCAAGGGGTGATGGTAGAAGATGGTCTTATAAAAAATATATGAGTTACTGATGGCAGTTTGGATGTTCCCACCCACTGCTGTCGAGTAGGACCTGACTCATAGCGGCCCCTCCTTGGGTTTCTGAGGCGGCATCACTATTGAAGTAGATTGCCCAACCTTCCTTCCAAGAAGTGGCTGGTGGGTTTGAACCAGTGCCTTAGGCACTACACCACCAGAGCTCCTGTTTGGATGATAGGATCCCAAAAGAACAGGGGAAGCATAATTACTGGGCATAATTATTGCATGAGTGTCAGGATCAAGATTGGCTAAAGCCGCCTGATGCAAAGCTGTGGAGATGATTAATTGAACACATCAACAGTAGAAGCAAGATAGTTGGTCAGCCAACAAAGGTATTACTTAATCTATACAATTCAAAGAAATCACGGATGAATTACTGGGAGTAGTTGCCCTCTAAAAATATCAAAGTCCCTGAGTAAATTTTCAGACCCAGAATTCATTGCTTGAAAGAGAGACTAGATCCCCAGGAAAAGGACACAGCAAGATCACAGCAAATATGCATGGTAAAAATTGTCCATTCCCTCCACAGGGGAATTAGTAGTCATTTATTCAGATAAATTCAATGTACATTGGAAAAAGGGAAGTACCCCAACATTTCAAGGACTGCTGGACACATAGTCTAAGGTGAACTTCATTCCTAGTGACGTAAAGTTCATGTCTTGAAGTGCAAGAGCAAAGAACAGTACGTTTGCCATATAGGTGAAATATGGGTGGGTGCATCACTTAATATCTTCTGCCCAAATGCCACATTAAATTAGTAAATATAGCAGACACAGCACAAGAAATATAGCAGCACTGCACACATCACAAGAGTGATGGTGCAGATCTTCAGGAATGAGGATCTGAGTGAATGACATCTGAGTAAGCCGTCTAGATCATCAGAACTTCAGAACAAAAATGAGGAGAGTAAGGAAGGTTGGGCAATCCTACTTCTGTAGTGATACTGCCTCGGAAACCCAAGGAGGGGTCGTTATGAGTCGGGTCCAACTCGATGGCACATAACAACAACAACAACAACAGAATGGAGAGTAGTAGAAAGAGATATGAGTATCAGTTGCAGTTCTAAGACAAACTACAGTAGGTGGCTTGGAGTTTGTCCTGTAAGCCTTCCACATAAAGTTTCCTCAGAAACAGAGATCCCTGAGACTCTGTTCAAGACAGGTTCGTTTGTTATGTGAAACACATGGAAGCTGGTGGCTCATAAGGTAAACTGAAGTGAATGCTTTTGTGATCGTTCTCCATCCTCCTTTAGGACTGAGGCACTCATTCTACAGAAATCTCTCTCCATGTACTGGAACTGCCTCATCAAAGGCTATTCTTCTTAAGGGGTAGTCCTCCTCTAGTTATTGGTCAGTGTAGGGAATGGAAGCCCAACTCTGCTGCTTAAAATAAGGACATATCTGAGACCATCTCAGCTTCAGAGTTTCCTGCATTAGAACATCTCCTAATATCAGTCCATATTCTCTGACTCCATAATACGTATTGATTTAGACAGCACTCTCCAGTATACAGCAGGCATGCAAATGTCCATCTCATAGTTTGTTTTCCAGGTAATCCTACTTAATATAGTGGTTATTTATCACTACTTTTAGAACTGCTAGAATATTTTTGGATACACTTCCATATTCAGTTTAGCTGCAGAAACTCCAAATACAAAGTTCAAATGTGCTATAAGTCCTTTATTAGCTTATTCAGGCTACATTTACAGAAGTTCAAATAATATGTTTTTGACAAGAGTATAAGTAATATCTAAACTAGTCATCTGGGAGCAAATATTTAAATCTAGGTAATAAAATTAGAGTTCCAGCACTTTGAGCTATGCCTACAGACTGATTCCTTTGTGATTGGGAGTATTAGGTGTATTTAGGGTTGTTAACGTCTACTAAAAATGTTCTGAGACTTGATATAGAAATAAAGGAAAAAGATGAAACATTGTTAGTTACATGAGAATAAAAGGAAAAAGGAATCCTTGGGTCCTTGGGTAGTGCAAATAGTTAATGGTCTTCACTGCTAACTAAAAGATCAGAGGTTCAAGTTCACCTTGCGATGCCTCAAAAGGAAGACCTGGTGATCTAGTCTGAAAGAGCATAGTCACTGAAAAATTCTGTGGAGCACAGTTCTACTCTCAGACACACGGGATTACCATGACTGAGGGAAGACTGGATGTTAGCTGATTTATGAAGAACAATGAAGGCATGTAATCGCAGTTTCAAGTAGTAAATTTATCAAACAAAGGAGTTATGAAGTCAAATTTTGCTTCCCTTAGTTAACCAGAAGGCTGGTGGTTCAAACCCACAAGCCACTTCTCGGAAAGTAGATTGGGCAATGTACTTCCATAGATAAATTGCCTGGAAATTCAAGGAAGGGTTGCTATGAATAGGAAAAATGACTCCATGGCAGTGAGTTTAGTTTTTTTGGGTTTGTTTTATATCCGTGAAGGAGAAGGAAGAACCTCTCACTTAATAAAGAAAGTGCACATTTATAAACTTGAGCAGAAGCTAAAAATGATTGAAGAGATAGTAAAAAAGAATACTTATTCTTGAACAAATCCAACCTGCAGATTCAGAAACAATTTCTACAGCTATGAGAAGTTGTAGTAACTTATGAAAGGTATGGGTAGTAAAAGATGAGAAAGAAAGTATATGGACAAATGAGATTTGAACTTTTGAAAGAGCAAAAAGATGGAAAAAAATTTACAGACCTATGAACCTGAAACCAGGCCAAATCCTCAAATCTATTATTTGTAGAAGACATAAATATGTAGAAAAGGAAGTAATGAATTCCACATATGAGACATGCTTCTAACCTTTATTCCTTTATTATTTCAGACAAGAGAATGATAAATCTTGTGATTCTCACACACAGACTATACTAGAATTTCAGAAACACATTAATAAATTATTTCATTAGGGATAGGCACAAGATAGACTGCACAAACAGAAAGATGAAATTTGAAAGGCCATAACAAAAGAGTACAGGCAACATACTCAGACCAACAAAGGAAAATCTAGAACTCTATGACTCAAGCTCCATCACTGCAAAGATCGTTTTGTATATTTTGTATAATGACATATATGTCCCACTTACCAGTTTTGAAGATAATAACAAATTGACTTAATTGGAAAAAATTAGAAATCCAAAACCCTCTAACACATTGTGATGAGATAAAGCCAAGATGAAATTATAAATTATAAATATGTTTAAGAAGCAAAAAATCAGGATGAGGAAAACACTGGTTTACTACTGTTATTCATGTGAAAGACACTGAGGTTTCAGTTGAATAGAAAGAAGTATTAACTGAATCTGTAGGAAAATAAATTTTCAAAAGATAATTAACCTTCTTGCTTCATTAATAAGGAGCTCTGGTGGTGTAGTGCCTAAGGCATTTGACTGCTAACCACCAGCCACTCCTTGGAAGGAAGGCTGGGCAATCTGCTTCCATAGTGATACTGCCTCTGAAACCCAAGGAGGGGTCGCTATGAGTTTGATTCAACTCGATGGCAGTGCGTTTAGTTTTTGGAATAGTAAGATTATCATACAAATCCACAATTTTAATCCCAACTATGGACTATGGAAAGAATTTTGAATTCTGTGTGTAGTTCTCATTGTCATGTATTAAGAGAAAAAGAAAGTAAGAAAGAGCAGCAATATTAAATAGCGTTTCTTGTAGGCCAAGTACTAAGTTAATTACACCAGAGAAACCAATTTTTTTTTTTTTAAATCTGAGTCTCACAATAATTATTTGAGATAGATAAAATTATTCTAATTTTACCACTAAGCAAATCAATACTCAAAGAAATTTGAGTTAATAAATTTGGTCAAGGTAACAAAGCTATAAATGGAGGAAGTCTGTCAAACTACAAAGCTCTTCTAGCTTTATAATTCCTAATACAAAAACAACCTGTGCTTGATGAAGAAATTAAAGACCATGGAATATTTAGCTTTTATAACTTGTAGTAATTGCACTTCTCTTGCTATTCACTATCTTTGTAATTATCTCAAGAAAGCCATAATTCTCCTTGTCTGAGGTAGTAGGTATCCCATTTCCCCACAGTTATTGCCTCTACTTCCTCCACAGTTTTCACTTCCTCCCTTTTATTCCCATCTCCTCCCTCTCCTTTTCCCTCTCCTTGCTTCTCTTCTCTCCCTACCAGTGTGAAGTACTAAAATGTTATTTATAGCTTATCTGCAGCACAAATGAATATGCCTCAGGTGTTTATAATGCACTGACTGAGATTCCTATCTAGCAGTGAATGATTATCTTCCTTTTATCACCTGGTTCCTTAAGAATGCTTCTTCTCTTTATTCTCAATATCAAATCAAAACCCATACTGAGAAATTGGCATAGTTTCTAATACATTACATATGATTTAATTGTAAATATTGTATACCAAATGATGTCTTTGGGAAAATTAATATATTTGCAGACATAAAAAAAATGGTATTTTGTTTTATCAGATTGCCATATTATAAAACTATGTGAAAAGTGACAATAGTGAGGAGAATTCAATCAGACCAAATGTAGGGTTTCCAGGACATTTAAACCTTCAGTCCAAATAAATACAATTTAGAAACATTTGAGTTGCTAGTGAGTAATTCTACCAAAAGTAGATTTT
>NW_006921922.1:995522-1001062 GCF_000298275.1 Orycteropus afer afer
AACAACAACAACAACAACAAGCTAAAACGAATGGAAGAAAGGATAAAATAAAGGAGTGAATAGAAGATTTCAAAGGGCAATTCAAGAAGAAAAAATAAAGTATTATAATGAAATGTGCAAAGACTTGGAGTCAGAAAGCCAAAAGGGAATAAAATGGTGGAAATTTCACAAACTGAAGAAAAAAAATCAAGCCTCAAGTTGGAATATTGAAGTATTCTATGGACAAAATAGTTCATGACTTAAGAAGCATCAAGAGAATGGAAGGAATGAATAAACAGAGACACTGTACACAAAGAATAGGTCAGTATTCAACTGTTTCTGAAGGTAGCTTATAATCAATAACTGATGGTTTGAAGGATGAAGTCTGAGCTGTACTGAAGGAATTGGTGAAAAACAAGACTCAAAGAATTGTTGAAATATCTACTTGAGATGTTTCAGCAAATAGATTCAGCACTAGAGGAATTTCCTCATGTATGGCAAGAAAATTGGAAGACAGCTAATTGGCCAATGCTTGGAAGAAAATGATATGTGTGCCCATTTGAAAGAAAGGTGATCCAAGAGAATGTGGAAATTATCAAACAATATCCATAATATCACACATAAGTAAAATTATGCTGAAGATAATGCAAAAACTTTTGCAAGAGAATATTGACAGGCAGCTTCCAGTAATGCAAGCTGGTTTCAGAAAAGGATGTGAAATGAGGGATACTGTTGCTGATGTCTGACAGATCTTGGCTGAAAGCAAAGAATACCAGAAAGATGTTTACCTGTGTTTTATTGACTATGCAAATGCATTTGACTTTGTGGATCATAACAAATTATGAATAACATTGGGAAAAATGGAAATTTCCAAACACTTAATTGTGCTAATGAGGAAACTGTACATAGGAACTTGAGAGAACAAGGGGACACTGAATGGTTTTAAATCAGGGAAGATGTGTGTCAGGGTTTTATCTTTTTACCATACTTATTCAATTTGTGTGCTAAGTAAAGAAACTGAAAAGTTGGACTATAAGAAGAAGAACACAGCACTGGGTTTGTAGGAAGACTCATTAACAACCTGTGATATGTAGAAGACATAATCTTGATTGCTGAAAATGAAGATGACTTGAAGCATTTACTGATGAAGATCAAAGACTACAACCTTCATTACGGTTTATACCTCAACATAAATCCATTGCTATTGAGTAAATTCTGACTCATAGTAACCCCCATTGGGTTTCCAAGGCTGTAAATTTTTATGTAAGTAGACTGCCTCATCTTCCTTCCCCAGAGCAGCTGGTAGGTTTGCTCTTCTGGTGAGCAACAAAATGTCTTACCCACTATGCACCAGAACACCTTTTTTCAACATAAAGAAACTGAAAACCATAACTTGACCAATAAGCAGTATCATAACAAATGGAGAAACTGTTGAAGTTGTCAGGGATTTCAATTTATGTGGATCCACAATCAACATCTATACAAGCAGCAGTCAAGAAATCATGCTGTATTGCTCTGGGCAAGTGTGCTTCAAAAGCTGTCTTTAGAGTGTTAAGATGCCACTTTGAAGACTAAGGTATGCCTAACCCCACCGATGGTGTTTTCAGTCACCTCATATGCATGTGAAAGTTGGACAATGAATAAGGAAGACCAAGAAGATTTGATACCTTTAAACTGTGGTGTTGCTGAAGAATACTGAAAATACCATGGAGTTCCAGAAGAATGAACAAATATAATCTGAATGAACAAACAAATATGTCCTGGAAGAAGTGCAGCTAAAATGCTCCTTGGAAGCAAGAGTGGCCAGTCTTCATCTTACTTACTTGGTCATCTTTTCAGAAAGGACTATTTCTTGGAAAAACAGATCATTCTTGGTAAAGTGTAAGATTAGCAAGAAAGGAGAAGATCCTCAACAATATGGATTGACATAGTGGCTGCAAAGATGGGCTCAATTATAGCAAAGATCATGAGAATGTTGAAGGACCTGGCAGTGTTTCATTCTGTTGTACATGGGTCTCTATGAGTTGGAGCCCACTTGAGGGCACCTAACAATAATACAACAACAATCAACAAAATATTTTATGATGCAGTAAGCATCAAAAGAAGATGGAAGGAATACACAAAGTGACTATACCAAAAAGAAATGGTACATTAAAACATTTCAGGAGGTAGTATACGAGCAAGAACTAATGGTTTTGAAGGAAGATGTCCAAGCTATAAAGAAGCCATTGGTGAATAAAAGGTTCTAAGGACTGATAGAATACCAAATGAAACCTTTCAATAAATAGTGCTCATTTGTCTATAACAAAAAATTTGGAAAATAGATACCTAAATGGACTGGATGAGATCCATATCCATGCTCATTCCAAAGAAAGGTAATCTAACAGAATGTAGAAATTAATGAATAATATTAAAATCACATGCAAGTAAAATTTGGCTAAATATAACTCAAAAATGGCTGTTGCAATACATAGATAGGGGACTGCCAGAAATTTAAGCCTACATTCAGAAGAGGACAGGGAATGTGGGATATAATTGTTGATGTCAGGTGGATGGCAGCTAAAAGCAGATAATACCAGACAGATGTTTATCTGTGCTTTATTAATCATGCAAAGGCATTCAACTGTGTGGATTACAAAAAGTTATGAATAACATTACAAAGAGTGGTAATTATGAACCCTTAATTGTTCTCATGTGGGACTTGTATGTAGACCAAGGGGTAGTCCTTAGAATGAAGCAAGGGGAACCTGCATTGTTAAAAATCAGGAAAAGGGTGTAACTAGGTTCTTTCCTTTCACTGTATTTATTCAATATGCATGCTGAGCAAATAATCTAAGAAACTAGACTGTATGAAGAAGAATGTTGGACCAGGATTAGAAGAAGACTCATCCACTACCTGCAACATGCAGATGACACAACCTTGCTTGCTGAAAGTGAGAACTTGAAACAACTACTGATGAAGACTGAAGACTGGAGCTTTCAGTATGGATTATACCTCAACATAAAGAAAACAAAAATCCTCATATCTGGACAAATCACCAGCATCATGATAAATCATGAAAAGGCTAAAGTTGTCAAGGATTTCATTTTACTTGTATGCATAATCAGCGTCCATAGGAATAGCAGTTAATAAAATAAACAATGAGTTGAATTGGACAAATCTACTGCAAAAGACCTCTCTAATGTGTTAAAAAGCAAATATATTGCTTTGAGGACTTAACGTGCGTGTAACCCAAGTCATGGTATTTTCAGTCCCCCCCCTCCCATATACATGCAAATGATGCACAATGAATAAAGAAGACTGAAGAAGAATTAAGGCCTCCAAATTGTGACACTGGAGAACAATATTGGGTACACCGTGGACTGCTAGAAGAACAAACATATCTGTCTGGGAAGAAGTTCAGTCAGAATATTCCTAAGAAATTAGGTTGGCAAGAGTTTATCTCAGCTACTTCAGACATGTTATCAGGATAAACTGGTTCTTGCAGAGGAACACCATGCTGGGAGTAAAGTAGAGAGAGGGTCAGCGAAAAGGGGCAGACTCTCAGAGAGATGGATTCACACATGGCTGGAACAATGGGCTCAAATATAGTGAATATTGTAGGGATGGTAAAGACAAGTCAGTGTTTCTTTCTATTGTACATAGGGTCATTTTGAGTCAAAACTAACTGGAGGGCACCTAATAACAACAGTAAAAACGATATTTTATAAATCATTTATGTGTGTGTGCATATATACAGCAAGTAAATAACTTTAAGAATAATCATTATCTATGTGACATGCAAATTAAGATTAATTTGGATAAGTGTATACATGAAAATAGTAAAGAATCTAAACTACCAAATAAAGCTTTGTCATAGATGTGCATTGTATTTTAATTCAAAGAAAAGGTATTAATTGGGAACCTAGTGAGATACTTTAGCAAACGAGAATGAGTCAGACACCAGTCCTATCTTTAAAATCCTTATTTTAGTCACAGAAATGTGTTACACAAATTATACGAGCCAAACTAATAATGAAATATCATACAGAATATATAAATAAACACTATGGAAGTTCTAATCTGGGGGAGGAAGAGCAATTTCATTAGAGAAAAGGGAAAAAATTGACATTTCAGCTAGCTGTGAATAGCAACATAATCAAATTAGAAGAAAAAGCATGTTCAAAGAGAGGGAGGCTGCATGAAGGCAGTTAGTTATTTTTCAACTGAACAAGATGTGTGAAGATGCATAGTGTGGGATAATGTTAAGGAAGTCTGGAGGCTGGGAGGTTGAGGTTTCAACATTCTTATATTATTGGTGGAAAACCCAATGAAGATATTTTCCAAATACTAATACATTAAAAACTGTGTATCAGAACAGCAGTGTGTAAAAAGGAGTGGTCTTGAGAACTTCTGAAAAAGTGCTCTACTTGACAGCATATAATAACAACAAAAACATGATATCCATTGGAGTGGTTTACCCAGCAGCCCATTTGTATGATGCCTAGGCTTTGAATTTAAGGACAGACACTATATTGTCTATATTGTATAAGTGTCTACACATCTTTCTTGTAGAAAATGAATTGTTGTTGTCACTTTCTTCTAAAGCAGGAGATGGTTCAGGACTTGGGTTAAATAAAAACTACTGCCTGTTTCTGTAACACAGAAAATCCAGTGATGTTCATTTGTTTATGTATTGTCCATGTCTAACAAAGGCAGAGTTGATTAGTGGACACAGAGACAATATGGATTATGAAGCTTAAAGTATTTACTATTTGATCTTTTATAGAAATGATTTTTAACTCTTGATTCAGGGCCCTAAAGCATCTATTAGCTACAGTTGACTATGTACCACTCCTATATAACTTCCAAGATCCCCACATCATCACTGGCCATGGCCCTGGGACACTAAAGAGAAAAATAATTGCCACTTATCAATTCTTCTGTACAGTTGTTTCCTTAGTGAAGGTTTTTAGCAATACTAAATTTCTATTAAAATGTGAGAAGTAAAGGAGGGAACTAGAAAGAATCCTGGAACAAAGTTTCAAGAAAAATTGTGAAGGATCTTATTCTTTGTGTGTGTCTAAATGAAATATATCTCGTGTTTAACATACCAGAAAAACCTAACTCACTGCCGTCAAGTCAGATTCGACTCATAGCGACCCCTCCTTGGGTTTCCGAGGTAGTATCACTATGGAAGTAGATTGCCCATCCTTCCTTCCAACAAGTGGCTGGTGGGTTTGAACTGCCAGCCTTCTGGTTAGCAGTCAAATGCCTTAGGCACTATGCTCCCAGAGCTCCCCTTGTGTTTAATATATAATCATTAATCTCTTGCCTAACCCCACAGGCATATAAATTTTAACTCAATATGATCTAAACTATGTTGTTGTTTTTATGTGCCGTCAAGTTCGACCCGACTCATAGCGACCCTTCCTTGGGTTTATGAGGCAGTATCGCTATGAAAGTAGATTGTCCAACTTTCCTTCCAAGGAGTGGCTACAGAGTTTTAAAACATTCAACATGTAAGATATTGGAGAAACTTAAAAAAAAAAAGTAAAAGTCACCCATGGCTAATCTCAGG
>NW_006921922.1:1001347-1002621 GCF_000298275.1 Orycteropus afer afer
TATATAACTTCTTTAGATATTAAATCATCCAACTGAGTTTGCTTCGTTTACAGGTTTATAAAATTGTGCTGAGAAAACAATGCAAATTCCATTTATAACTGCCTGGCTCTAAAATCTTTAACTTTTCCAGCAAAAGGATTTAGACAGCTCTTGTTAACAATCTTTCATCCCTTTCTGGAAAAGAAAGACATTTCAGGCTTTATGTAAGTCTTTAAATCGTGTTTTGGGTCTTCTCCTTTGTGGAGCTGATTCAAACATGAGGGTGTAGGAGGCCTGGTCTGGAATCTCTTATTACGTAAAGTGAAACTCAAGAAAATGTTTTGCTTTTGTTAACTGGATAAAAGCTAAAGAGAATTGATACTAGTAACAAAAACCTAAATTTAATCCAAGATTGGAGGCCATTTATGCCTCTAAAGATATCAATTACATTTTCGAAAAAGCTTTGTCAAACTAAACAAATGAATACAAAGCATTCCTTTCTCCCTTAAGTAAATTTTGCTGCAGAGATTGCTTGGCTCCAAGGATTAGTGCCCCTTTGCCAAGGGTCTTTGTGTAATCGTCAGGTTTTGTCTATATGACAACAGATCCCCTTTCTTTCCAGGTAATTATGTTGGCAAACATAAGCTGCCTTCATCAGTTACAAATCAAACTCTAAAGCCAATTGGACTGCACAGTCATTAAAGAAGGACTTCTGTAGGGAAATGGTTTGGCATATGATATGACAGACAGGTGGCCAATAGTCTCACTTTATTTCTATGCATCATTTCATGCAATTCAGTTGCAACATGTGACTTATTACCAGGACATAACACATGCTTTTCAACATATTTTACCTCAAAGGAAATCTAAGATTATCAATTCACATACATTATGAGATCCATCAGGCCAGTTAACTTTATTTGCAACAACAAAATAAATTTTATTAAAAGAACAAAAAAGAACCAAAAACAAAGCAAAATAATAAAAAATCAAAAAGAATCATTTCTGTTATCTCGGATGTCATTCAACCATTCTTGTATTTACTAGTTTTTTGTTAATTGCAGGTCTACTACATGCTTGATATTTTTGTCTCATAAAGAGCTTAAGAATTGACTTAATTGTCCTTAGATTTCAGTTTTAGAAGAAGAATAGAAATGTTGTTTTATAAGTTTTTTAACTGTTTTGTCCTATATTAATCAGCAACATAGTACTTGGTAACCTTAAATAAATAATTTTTACAGGCAGATTCTTCATGCCAGGAGCCTAGAAATTTCCTGAATGATAGCACAGAGAAG
>NW_006921922.1:1004921-1006245 GCF_000298275.1 Orycteropus afer afer
AAAGAGCAAATATGTCACATTGAAAATTAGAGTGCACCTAACCTAAGCCAATTGATGACTTTGAATTCTGGTGTTGATAAAGAGTGTTGAAAATGCTAAGAACTGCCAGACAAACTAACAAATCTGTCTTGGAAGAAGTACAGAATTCTCCTTAGAATGCTCTTTAAGAGAGAAAATGGTCGTACTTCATCCAATGTAATTTGGTCATGTTGTCAGAAGAGATATGTCCTTGGAGAAGGATATCATGCTTGATAAAGTAGAGGGTCAGTGAAAAAGGGGAAGTTCTTCAAGGAGATGGATGACACAGTTGCTATGATGATGGACTCAAGAAGAGCAGATTGTCAGGATGACACAGGACTGGGCATATTTTGTTCTGATTTACATAGTGTCACTATGAGTTATAACCAACTTGATCGCACCAAACAGTAACAACAATCCTACTGGTGTTTCAAATATCAGTAGAGTGACTTATGGAGGACAGATTCTGATCTAAGAACTAAGATGAAAGTTTAATTATTTACTTCTGAAAATTATCTGATGAAAATGTTAGAGATCATAACAGAACATTGTCCATTTTGCTTAATTTGGACACATCATTTGGAGGGAGAAATTGAGGACATAAGATTTTTCAAGGCAGAAGGCCTACAAGTGAATGGGAGGTCAAGTATAACATGGACTTGTACATAATAGCTCCAATGATGGATTCATAAATGTTGGAGATTATAAGGATTGCACACGACTGGGTAACACTTTATTCTTCTGTGCATTAAGTCACCATGAATCAGAGTCCTCTGGATGGCAGCTAGAACAACAAGACGGATCCATATGTATATTAGCATATACATATATCTGTTCATTCTTCAGACCATTGCCTAGCTAGCTTCTTTCTTTCACTGGATCATTTTTCTGTTCTATTTCCAGTAACACTATATTTGTATTATGGTTAATGTATAAAGCATCCTAAATTTAGTAGGACAATTCCATTATCTTTTCTTCTTAAGGTTAACTTTTTTTTTCCTATGGATTTTATTTTTCCTTTTAAATATTAGAATAAATTCATGAAGTTTTTCAAGCAAACTTACTGGAATTATGGTTTGTATTGCACTGCATTTATATTAATTTGAGGAGAATTTTACTTTTATGATATCAACTTGTCACTATATCTTTTTTATATACAGATTATTTTCTATAATCCTTATCAACATTTTTGCTATAATACCTTTCTGTATTATTTTAAAAATTAATTCTTATATAGCTATTTTTTTTCCAACCCTAACCCAGTCTCCTCCTCTCCCTACCCTATGACCCTCCCCCTGTGCCCCTC
>NW_006921922.1:1006855-1008432 GCF_000298275.1 Orycteropus afer afer
TCTGGTGTACCCCAGTACTATGGTCCTAAGGCAGTAGATCTCTCTCCCATAGTGTCTGGTTTTCTATGAGGGATTACTCTGTGTCTGTCTTCTATTGTTTCTGTAAGGACTGTTGCTATTTTGTATCACTGGTGTCTGTGTAAGATTAGCCTCAGCTTAATCTCTCCTTGGTCTAGAGTGTTCTTCTGTTCACTGACCCCCATCTGATCATCTCAGTTGTTTATGTGTTTATCTGTATAGCCTAGTGTTTGATGTTAATGAAAATGCAGTATTGTGGACACACTGGTTGGTCTTAGCATCTGTTGTCTATCTCTTATGTGCGCAATTCAGAGTCCTCCCATTTCCTAATGTTATTATGGTGGTCATATATCCTTCCTATATAACCCTCCTCCTACTCATGTCAATGTATAGGCCCCAACTAGCCTGAAATTAATTCCTCCCTTTCCCTCCCTATCCTGGTAACCTGCTAGGTGAGTTCCCTTTCCCAAGCAAACTCTTCTGTGTCTTTTTACAGTAATGGGCTCATACAGTATTTGTCCTTCTGCAATTGACTTATTTCACTCAGCATAATGTCCTCCAGGTTCATCCATGCTGCGAGATGATTCACATATCCTTCATTGTTCTTTAATGTGGCATAGTATTCCATTGTGTGGCTATACCATAATTTGGTTATCCACTCATCCACTGATGGTCATTTAGTTTGTTTCCATCTCTTTGCTATGGTGAATTCTGCTGCGATGAACATAGGTGTACATATGTTTGTTTGTGCACTATCTCTCACCTCTTTAGGATATATTCCTAGTAATGGAATTGCTGGATCAAATGGTACTTCTATTTTCAGTTGTTTAAGGAAATGCCATACCATTTGCCACAATGGTTGTACCATTTTACAGTCTCACCAGCAGTGTACAAAGGTTCCAATCTCTCCACAACCTCCCCAGCATTTGTTAGTTTCTGACCTGTAGAACTTTGCTATTATTGCTGGGGTGACATGATATCTCATTGTTGTTTTGATTTGCGTCTCTCTAATGATTAATGATCATAACAATTTCTCATGTGTTTGTTGGCTTCTATGTTTTTATTGTTCAATGACACATATTTTATATTCTATTATATCTGCTAGTTGATTATTTCAGTTGTACAAAATACAATTCTTATATTGACATAATAGTCAAAAAATTGCTATGTATTTCTGCTATAAAAGTTTATCTGTCTACTTTATATATAAACAATCATATAGTGACAATATCTTGACAATATTATTTATTTTCTTCATTTCACACACTTATAATTTTTATTTTATTATATTACTGAATTCACTAAAGCATACAGGATAATGTTCAATAAATACGGGTAATGGCCATCCTTATCTGTTTTTATTTTTTATCTTTACAGGTGTGTTAGACTGGGTACTCTAGAGAAGCAAAACCAATAAATCTTAGAGAGAGAGAGAAAGAGAAATTGATCTTTGGAAAATGGCTCACACACTTATAGAAACTGGCAAGCCCCAAGTTATTGGATCAAACGTCAAGATGGAAGCTTCACCTGACTCATGCTCCTGCAGGGGCTGATGAGCT
>NW_006921922.1:1009060-1010272 GCF_000298275.1 Orycteropus afer afer
AAACCTTCATTCCTGAAGGGTCTGGGCCATTAGTAATCATATCAGAATTGGGTTGCTGAAATTTTCCATTGACTTCAATCACAGGGCATGGTAGTACCAAAAGACATCCTAAAGATTCTCCTGTATTCTAGACATATTCTTCTTTACCTCCATTATGTAATGTCAATCCAATTTCCCCTTGGTAATCAGGATCTATCACATCAGATAGTACAGTAATGCCCTTCTTTATTGATCCAGAGGAATGAGGAAGCCAAAATGGCCATGTGGCATTCTTAATTTCAAGTTCAATGCAATCAGTATTGTGTCTCCAGGTAGGAGTGTTCCTCCTTCTGGGACTAAGATCTCCAGACCCACAGAGCATAGGGTAGCAGGGACAGGAAGCAAACATTTTTTGAGTGGGTCACTAGGAGTAATAATGAGTGATACCACTCCCATTTCCACCCCTTGGTTCCTGGATCTGTGAATCCTGGTTATTGGAGAAACAGCACCACATATTAGATGTGGGTTTAGAGCATATACAGCCTCCTGGAGAACATTGTCCCAACCCCTCAAGGTATTGCTACCTAGCTGGAACCATAATTGTGTTTTCAGTAGGCCATTCCATCATTCTATCAAGCTAGCTGCTTCAGGATGATGGGGAACATGGTGCAACCAGTGAATTCCATGAGTGTGGGCCCATTGCCACACTTCATTTGCTGTGAAGTGAGTCCTTTGATCTGAGGCCATGCTGTGTGGCATACCATGACAGTGGATAAGGCATTTTATAAGTCCATGGATGGTAGTTTTGGAAGAAGCATTGCATGCAGGGAAGGTAAATCCATATCCAGAATAAGTATGTAGTCCACTAAGAACAAAACACTGTCCTTTGCATGATGGAAGTGGTCCAATATAATAAACCTGCTACCACATTGCTGGCTAATCACCCCAAGGAATGGTTCCATATTGTGGACTCAATGTTGGTCTTTGTTCCATTCCCTTCAGGAATGAAACCAGCCTTGGTAAGTGGGATTCCATGTTGCTAAGCCCATGCATAACCTCCATCCCTGTCACATGGCTACTTTGTTCATGAGCCCACTGAGCAATGACAGTTGTAGCTGGGAAAAAAAGATGGCTGGTTTCCACTGAACATGTCATCCTATCCACCTGATTGTTAAATTCCTCCTCTGCCAGGGTCACCTTTAATGGACATTCACATGAGACACAAATATCTTC
>NW_006921922.1:1012875-1013892 GCF_000298275.1 Orycteropus afer afer
TCTAGGCTGGTGTTCACGTGACCTAGAATTCTTCTGTCTGTACATAACAAGTAAATATTTAGTAAGCTTGCCATGTACTTCACTACTAGGAACACCATGGACAAGAAGTCAACACCATAATTCCACACTAAACAGAATATTCTAATTACTATTCCAACTCTGCTGTCCATTATGGTAATTGCAACCACCTTGCCTTTGCTAACTGCTGCCACTTGGCCCCTATTACCACAGAGCCCAATCAGCCCCATCATAGTTAAGTGTCTTAGTTCAATTAGGGTATTTTGCACTGTCAAATCCAGCTTACCTAAAATAGCAATCACAACCACCTTCAAGGATGCTGGAGCTCCCTTCACAAATTTATTCCTCACCATACTGGTGGAAGGCATGTCTTCTGAACTCTACATTTCTGGCTCTAGGAGTCTAATCTGATGAATCCATTCTAACAGGCTAATTTCCGTAAGCCTCTAGATACCTTCTTCTACATTATATCAAGGAAGGTCTGGTACTTCAACTTGACTTAAGGTAGGCCACCACATAATCCATGCTTCAGTAAGCCAACCAAATAAACTATTAGATACTTTCCTAAACTCTCAAGCTGAAACATGAATGAAGAATTTGCACTTGGTGGGCCTAAGTCAATAATAAGTCAGAGTGATAAAATGATCCATCTCTCTTTTGCGCAGGCCAAATAGGCATTCCTTGCACCATTATCCCACACTCTCAGTAGCCATTCCCATACATATTCTCTAGTTTTCTGTCTGTACATGTTAGCATTCAAGTAGGTCTTTTTGGGTGTACCGTACCATCTTCTCAGTCACACTTCATATTTCCCCTTTGGGGCTCACTTGGACTTTAGTTATAGGTCTAGCAGCAACAATGGATGGTTGGGGAAATTCCTGAGAACATTCAACAATGTCTTCCATGGCCTCTGCCTCAGGCAATGACCCAGCAGGAACAGTTGGGTTAATCTCATCAAACTGAGGTGAAGGGGACAATGGTTTTACAGTCATCTCTGTA
>NW_006921922.1:1014882-1015965 GCF_000298275.1 Orycteropus afer afer
ACATCACAATTGCTTAAACTACACAGAATTGTGGTCCAGTCAAGTTGACACACACCTCCAACTATCACAACAGGCAATGATTCTTGTACTTCTCATGGAATATAATGTTTGCTATAATCCTCACAATTGGACCAATAAGTAACATTACTATAAATGGAGAACAGACTGAAGTTGCCAGGGATTTTATTTACTTGGATCCACAATCACCACCCACGGAAGCAGCAGTCAGGAAATCAGTTGTCGTATTACACTGGACAAATCTGTTGGAAAATACTTCTTTAAAGTGCTGAGGAACAGAGATTTCATTTTGAAGATTAAGGTGCTTCTAACCAAAGCCATGGTTTTTGGAGTTGCCTAATAAGCATGTGAAAGCTAGATAGTAAATAAGGAAGACTTGAGAAGAGTTAATACCTTTGAATTGTGGTGTTGGTGAAGAATAACAAAAATACCATGGACTTCTATAAGAATGAACAAAACTCATGGAAGAATTGCAACTGGAATGCTCTTTAGAAGTGAGAATGGCTAGACAGCATCTCACCTACTATTGGTCATATTGTCACAAGGGACTGACCAGTCCCTAGAGAAAGATACCATGCTTGAGGTCAGAAAAGAAGGGAAAGATCCTCAACAAGATGAATTGACACAGTGGCTGAAATAATGGACTCAAGCACAGTAAGCATTGTGAGTACTTCAGAAGACCAGACAGTGTTTCATTCTGTTGTATGTAGGGTTGCTATGAGTTAGCGCCAACTTGACAGCATCTGATAACAACAACATAACTTTCAGATTGATGTCATTTATAAAGTTAAGGAAGTTCTTTTGTTATTCCAAATTGATACTTTTCTCAGGAATGGATGTTGAATTTTAACATGGGGTTTTACTGCATCTATTCAGGTAATCGTTTTTATTCCACTTTATATGATAATGATGTAGTGAATTACATTATTGCTTTTCCCCTAACTTTCAGTCACCTTTATATTCCTACTCAAGTTCAATTTCATTAGAATATGGTACCATTTTAAAACACTGCAGAATTTGCTATTAATTTGTAATGAATTTTTGTATCTGTTTATAATCTTGCTT
>NW_006921922.1:1016435-1024780 GCF_000298275.1 Orycteropus afer afer
AAGATAAGAAGCCCTATCAAGGGAACCACATACCTAGGAACAAATGTCTGTTCAAAATTCAGTGAATATTTGAGGCCTGTCAACAGGCATGAGAATGAATTTAGTCATAGGTAGTCCCCCATTTGAGACTTGAGATAACTGCAGATCCTGCTGACACTTTGATTGCAGCCTGGAGAAAGATCCTGAACCAGAACCTCCCTGATAAGCAGCTTTCAGATTCCTGAGCCAAAGATATGGGCATAATAAATATCTGTGGCTCTAGATACTGAGATTTTGGGCATTTTTTTTTTTTTTTACACAAAACAGGTAGTTAATACATCTGGTTTTGAATGAAATTTATATCAGTATCACAGAATGAGTGCAAAATCTTCCTTCTTTATCTAATCTCTTAATGAGTTTGTAAAATATTAGAATTTTCTATTTCTTGCTTGTCTAATAGCATACAACACATATTCTAAACCATCTCATTCTTGTATTTTCCTTGTAAAAAAATTAAAATTATTAATTTTACTTCTTGATTGATTATATGAATTATTCATTATTATCATCTAAATAGTTTTGATAATGTATTTTTCTAGGGAGGTATATATTTGAAGTTAATTTTGTATTATATTTTAATGCCTGCTGTTATTCATGCTATAAGAAGTCATAGTGACACAAGGGTTAAATGTTCATCTACTAACCACAAGGTCTATGGTTTGATCCTACCAGTTTTTCCACAGATGAAAAGACCTGGAGATCTGTTTTTGTAAAGATCTCAACCTAGGGATCCCTGTAAGAGGGTTCTGCTCTACCCTATGTAGAATCAAAGGCACAGAAAAACAATGTTGGGGTTATACATCTTTCATATTCTAATATTTAAAATATTTGCTGTATCTTTTTTTCTTGATTCAACTCATATTTATGTCATTTCTATAGGTCTTTTGAAAGAAGTACTTCTGGGACTTTTAAAATCCTATTGCATCTTCTTGAAAAAATGTATTTTGTTGTTGTTGAAAATACACACAGCAAAACATACACCAATTCAACAGTTTCTACATGTACAATTCAGTGACATTTTTTACATTCTTTCAGTTGTGCTATCATTCTCTTCCTCCTTTTTTTGAGTTGTTCCTCCTCCATCAACATAGATGCACTACCTGCTAAGGCTTCTAGTTAATCTTTCCAGTTGCTGTTGTCAATTTGATCCCATATAGCTAGATCTTAAAAAAAAAAAAACATAAACCTCAAGGCAGACAGTTTTTACTAATTCATCTGTTCTGGTTACCTAGTACCGCTCTGATAAGATGGATCTTTCAGCCAAGATCCATCTGACATCAGCAATGATATTCCTTGTTCCCCATCCTCTCCTGAATCCAGCTTGCATTTCTGGAAGCTCTGTCAATACACTGCTGCAGCAGCTTTTCAATTATCTTCAGTATGATTTTACTTGCATGTGATATTAATGATATTGTTCAATAATTTCCACACTCTGTGAGATCACCTTTCTCACAAATGGGATGGCTTGAACAGCAAGAGTTTATTCTCTTACAGTTTAGAGGCTTTAAGTCCAAGTTCAAAGTGCCAGGCTCTAGGGGCTGAGTGAAAGCCCCTCAGTCTTGGGCTTCAGCTCTTCCTCCAGCTCCCGGCCCACTGGAGCTAGAGGATTTCTTCACTCAGACAGCTGCTGAGTGCTGAGGCTAAGAAGCCCAAGGTTGACAAATAAGAGGGTATAGTCCTGATGTTACCAAACCACATGGCAGGCCATTAACTTAACTCCATTGTAAGTTCCAAGGTCAGGCATAGCAGGCTGCTGAACAATGACACGACTACTTGCAGGGTTCAAGGTACCATAAACTAGAGACTATCCCCAAGGCCTGTCCTTATATAGAGGAAGCAGACCACATCCCAAAGGCAGCTACTCAGCTGCTTGTGGTAGATCCCAGCACGGAGTTGATTGCCAGTTTAATTATGGGAAATAACTACCACCAGCTGCCCAGCCATTCAACCAGGCCCAGCCAAGTTGACACACAAGCATAACTACCACATCATCTAAAATTTTTTTTTTTTTTTCATTTTAATAAGATTTTGAGGATATATTTTGTTTAAGATATAAAGATTTTTCTCAGGGCAATTTTTTTTTCGGCAGTTCATTCAGCCTCCATGGCTCCAGATAGATTTTCCATTTCCTTAGGTTATTTGTCCTAATTTCTTCTTCCTACTTCCCACGTGTCTACATTGAATTTCATTTTCTAAATCTTCAGGTCCTATATTTGTTGTTGCTGTTAGGTGCTGTCGAGTTGTCTCTGACTCATAGTGACCTTATGCACAACAGAACAAAACACTGCCTGGCCTGGTGCCAGCCCCAGGATCCCCACTATACTTGAGCCCATCATTGCACCCACTGTGTCAATCCACCTTGTTGACACCCTTCCTCTTTTTTGTTGACCCTTCACTTTATCAAGTATGATATCCTTCTCCAGAGAATGGTCCCTCTGACAATTTGACCAAAGTAAGTGAGATGAAGTCTGACCATTCTTGCTTCCAGAGAGTATTCCGCTGCACTTCTTCCAAGACAGATTTGTTAGTTGTTTTAGAAGTCCATGGTACTTTCAGCATTCTTTGCCAACCAAATTTAAAAACATAAACTCTTCTTTGGTCTTCCTTATTCATTGTCCAGCTCTCAAATGCATATGAGGCAATTGAGAATTTCGTGGCTTGGGTTAGGCATACCTTCATCTTCAAAGAGACATATGTGCTCTTCAGCACTTGAAAGAGGTTTTTTGCAGCAGATTTGTCCAATGCTGTACATCATCTGATGTCTCGACTGCTGCTTCCATTGGTGTTGATTGTAGTACCAAGTAATATGAAATCTTTGTCAACTGCAATCTTTTCTCCATTTATCATTATGCTGCTTATTGGTCCAGTTGTGAGGATTTTTATTTTCTTTATAGTGAGGTACAATCCATAAAGCAAACTGCAGTCTTCAATCTTCATCAGTAAGTGTTTCAAGTCATCCTCACTTTCAGCAAGCAAAATTGTGTCATCTGTGTATCACAGGTTGTTAATGAGTCTTCCTCCAATCCTGATGCCACATTTTGCCACATTCTTCTTCATATAATCCAGCTTCTTAGATTATTTTCTCAGCATACAAGTTGAGTAAATGTGGTGAAAGGATAAAATCTTGACATACTCCCTTCTTGATTTTGAAACATGCAGTATCCTCTTGTTCTGTTCTAATGACAGTCTCCTAATCTATGTATAGGTTCTTCATGAGTACAATCAACTGTCCTGGAATTCTCAATCTTCTCAATGTTACACATAATTTGTTATTATTCACAAAATCAAATGTTTTTGCATAGTCAATAAAACATAAGTAAATATCTCTCTGATATTCTTTGTTTTCAGCCAAGATCAATCTGACATCAGCAATGATATTCCTTGTTCTCCATCCTCTTCTAAATCCAGCTTACACTTCTGGAAGCTCGGTCAATACACTGCTGCAGCTGCTTTTCAATTATCTTCAGTAACATTTTACTTTCATGTGATATTAATGATATTGTTCAATAATTTCCATACTCTGTGAGGTCACCTTTCTTGGATGGTACAAATATAGATCTTTTCCAGTCAGTTGGGCAGGTGGCTGTCTTCCAAATCTCTTGGCATAACCGAATGAGTGCCTCCAGCAGGGCATCCATTTGTTGAAACCTCTCAATGAGTATTCTGTCAATTCCTAGAGCTTTGCTTCTTGCCAATATCTTCAGTGCAGCCTCAAATTGTTCCTTCAATACTATTGATACTATATATGAATACCATATCTTCATATGAAGCTTTTATTTAAAAATATATATATTACCATTGCACTTTGGTAAGAAATTTTAGTCTATATGACTATTCCTTGAACTTCTGGGGCTTATATTCTAATGTATGATGTATGCTCAATTTCACAATTGATCTCTATGTCCTTAAAGAAAATGTGATTAAAGAAAATATTCCATACTAATTGGCTGAATGTTTTATATGGAACACAGATAACACATGTTGATTGTTCAGATCTTCCATATATTTAACATGTTACTTGATAAATTACTGGGAGTACATATGTTCCAATATAATGATAATTTTTCAATTTCATTGTAGTTTCTGATATACATTTTAAAGCTTCTTTATTAGATTCATAAAATTATGTGATAGTCACATCCATCTAATGATTTAAAACTTTTACCATGATATAAGAATTCACTCATTTCTATTATTGCTTTTTGCTTTAGAACCATGTTGGCAATATAAATATTTTAAAAATAAATAAATATAAAAACATTTTTAAGCATGATTAATGCTTAATATGGGAACTATGGTAGCATAGTGCCCAAGGCACTTGAGTGCTAACCAGAAGGCTGGTGGTTCAAACCCACCAGCCACTCCTCTGAAGGAAGGTTGGGCAATCTGCTTCAGTAGTGATACTGACTTGAAAACCCAAGGAGGAGTCACTATTAGTCAGGTCCAACGCGATGGCACATAACAACAACAACAAATGCTTAGTATTTTCTAGTACATTTTTCTCATCTTTTACATTTTAAATTTTCCTCTACTTCTATGTTTCTGTGTGATTCTGAAAAATAATGTATTGATGGAGTATTTTTTGTGCATATATGAATGTACATGATAGTTCACTCATTTAATATTATATATATTTTAATTTGGAAGTTATATCCAATTTTATTCGTAGTGAGTACTCCTCCTACATTATTTCTATCAACTTATTATATGATTTATGTCTGATCTGATATTTTTCTGGGTGTTTTTTTTTTTTAATTATTCTGCACATTTGAATTGATTCACATTTTCAAATTTTTCTCCCCACTCTCATTTTTATTGTATTGGAAGATAGACATTCTGTTTATATTCTTCAAGTAGTTACCATTGAAATGTTAACCTGAAATGTTAACTTTACATCCCTTTCTTTTAATCAATGATTTTGTTCTCTTCCCAAAATATACAAAGATCAGAAGCTTTTAGAATGACAATCATACTTCCCTCAGTCTACGTATATGTTATCATCCCAATAATTCAGTTCATTTCCTATTATCTGTTTTTTTTTCCTCTATAAAAGCAGTCTTTAAAAATTCTACACAGCAAAGTTTCTTGATTGTAAATTCATTTGATTTTTATTATATCTTTATGTCTGAAAGACGGATTTTCTTGATGCACAATTCTATTTGGCTGAAATTTCCCACAGTAAGTTGATGTCACAATGGCCTGGATTTCACTGAATGCCCTTGAAAAGTTAATTTTTCCCTCTATATATTGTCTTTGTACTTTATAGTTGCAGAGTATATTTAAGGTGTTTTTTTTTTTTTTTTAATCTGTTTTTAAAATTTTTCAGTATGAATAAAATGTTTTTAAGTGTGGCCTTCTTATCTCACATGTGATATTTTGGTAATTACTTTAAAGAAGTTGCAATATTGAACTTGCACTCTGAAATTGCAGAGCATCAAATTCCACAGGAAGTATCAAATAATTGTCAATGCTAAACCATTTCAAAGGATAGTGTATGATCGAGAACTAATGATACTAAAGGGAGGAGTCCAAGCTGCACTGAAGGCATTGGCATAAATAAATAAATAAATAAAATAACAGCTGCAGGAATTGATGGAATACCATGTTTCTTCATACAAATGCAACACTGAAAATAATCAACCATCTTTGACAAGAAATTTGGAAGACAGCTACCTGACCAACTGACTAGAAGAAATCTATATCTATGCTCATTCCAAAGAAAGTTCATCTAATAGAAGGTAGATCTTATAGAACAATATCATTGAGATAATACACAAGGGAATTATGCTGAAGAGAAATAAAAAAAAAAAAATGGTTGCAACAGTAAATATACAAGTAACCGCCAGAAACACAAGTCAAATTTAGAAGAGAATGCAGAATGAAGGATATCATTGCTGATATTAGATGAATCTTGGCTGAAAACAGAATATCAGAAAAACATTTATCTGTGGAGGGAACTGGAGGGAATAAAGGCAAACATAATATGTGCTGAATCTGAAAGAGGAAAGTACATGGATTGGGTGAGATATCCAGTGGCACAGGAAACCACAGTCCAAGGAAGGAACCAGTAAAGGGGGATTAAAAAAATAAATAAAAACTCACTACTGGTGAACACTAGTCATTTGGGTTGAGGAACCACACAAAGGGAAAGACCTGTTGGGTGGTGATTGTAAACAGTGTACTTTGGGCAGCCCTGCACTTGATTGAGACTAGGTGGGAACTGGATAAGAGGTGCACACAGGGTCCTGCCAGTGAATTGTGACCAGAGAGGTGCTCTGTCTGCATTCCTAACCACACTTTCCCAATGATAACAGAAAAGTCCCCTTTCAGTCCTCACCAACCCGGTGGCTAGGGATGGTCCTTGTGCACCTACCACTCACCCAGTTCCTCAGACTACCTCCTTCCACCAGAAGCCTCATCACCCATCTCATTTCATCCCAAGCAGATAGAACCAGTGTTTCCAGCTTCACTTCCCTGTTTCTGTGTCATCGACAGCACTTGTTCCCACTGAACACAAGCCCATGCCCCTGCAGCTTACTCGGTATGAGGCATTCATGCTCAACAGACTACTGCATCCTCTGAAGCCTTACTATCCTATGGATTGCATCACAACCTCCTCCTGCCATCACTGCCAGGAGATGATAGGTGCACTACCCTCTTCTCTTCTCTCTTTTATTTTTCTTTTTATATTTTCTCCTTTTGAAATTTTTTCAGTTTTTTTTTTCTTTCTCTTTGTTCCTTTATTTCTCTCATGTTCATCTCCTCTTCTTTAATTTTCACCCATTTTTCTTTTCACCTAGCCATCTTTTTCATTTTTTTTTTTTTTCCCTGCCCAATCCAACAGGAGTCAGACATTAATTTCCCACTAGTCAGCCATGGAGCTCAGGTAGCACAGTGCCTAAGGTATCTCACTGCTAACTAGAAGGTTGGTGGTTCATACCCACCATCCACTCCATGAGAGGAAGACTGGGCAATCTACTTCCATAAAGATTTACCACCTCAGAAATGTAATGGGGATCACTTTAAGCTGGAATTGACTTGATGGCAGTGGGTGTGGTTTGGGGTTTGGTTTTAGTCAGCCATACCTATATTAAACCTAACAATTCATGCAGTGGGCAATCACCACTACCTACCTGAGATCAATGACAGATGGTGGATACCATCTGCTCATACCATCCACAGCTCCTTTTCAAGACCAACAAACAGAGAGCTACAACCACATTCACAAGAGTTTCTCCACCTACCTGGAGACAAGTGTGAGGCACTTCACTGTTGCCAAGCTAGCAACCAAAGAAGCATACCTACTCCACCCACCCAGATATATCAAAACAAAACAATATAAATAATCAGTGTGAAAAAAAAAAGTAATTACTTGTTCTCATTACCTAATGCCACTCTGACAAGAATGTACCACAAATGGGATGGTTTGAAGAAAGAGGCATTTATTCTCTTTAAGTCTGGAGGCTTTAAGTCTGAGTTCAAAGTGCTAGGCTCTAGAGGCTAGGTGAAAGCCCCCCAACATTGGACATCAGCTCTGCTCCTGTTCAAGACCCACTGAAGCTGTAGGCTTTTCTTCACTCACCTACTGTTCACTAAGGCTGACAAGCCCAAGGTTGACAAGTAAAAAGGCACAGTCCTGATGTTACCAAACCGCACAGCAGGCCATTAATTCAAGTTTTTTGAAAGTCCCAGGATCAGCAGAACATGGTAGTCTACTTAACAATGACTTGGCTACATGCAGTGTTCAAGCATCCCATAAGTTACAGACTGTTCCCTAAGTCTTCTCCTTATATACAGGAAGCAGACCACATCCCTAAGGCAGTTACTCAGCTCCTTACAGTAGCTTCCACCAAGAAGTTGATTAATAGTTTCATTATGGGGAATACCACATCCAGCTTCCCAGACACTCAACCAGGCCCAGCCAAGTTGACACACAAATTTACCTACCCCATCAAGAAATAAAAACAACTCCAAATGTTTTAGAGACAACAGAAAATCATAACTCAGATGAAGAAACAATACAAGATAGCTCAAACAGTTGACTACAATAAAGAAATATGAAATCTCTTTCAGGTAGAACAGATAATAGAACTATTTGATAAAGAACTCCAAAAAAAAAAAAAATGTATATAGTCTTTCAAGAGCTCAAAAAGACCACAAAATCATGGAAAATACAAAAAGTACCCTAGAAGAATTCAGAAAAACAGTGCAAGAGCAAAAGGACAAAATAGATAGACAGTTAAATATCATATAAAAAGAGCAATTAGAAACCTGAAAAATTATCACTAAAATTATAGACATAGAAA
>NW_006921922.1:1047984-1049553 GCF_000298275.1 Orycteropus afer afer
GGGGACATCTAGGTCAATTGACAACACAAAGCAACAAAGACATTGTTCTATATCCTACTTTGGTGAGTGAGGACTGGGGTTTTAAAAGCTTGTGAGCTGCCATGTAAGGTGCACCTATTGGTCTCTCCTCATCCTGAGCAAAAGAGTGAAGAAAACAACAGATACATGGAAATAATTAGACCAAGGGACGAGTGAACCATGTCAACCTCAGCTTCCAAGACTCCAAGACCAGAAGACCTAGATAGTGTTCAGCTATCGCTGTCAACCACTCTGAAAGGGATCACAATAGGAGATACCGGATTGAGTAGGAGAAAAATGCAGAAAAAAAACCCAAAAAAAAAAAAAAAGACCAAGCTTACTTGTCTTATAGAGACTGGTGGAACCCCTGGGCTATTAGTCACATTTCAAGCCTGGAACTGAATCCTCTTCTGTGGTTCAACTTTCAGCCAAACAATATATAAATCTATTAGGTAAACAATAA
Organism: Orycteropus afer afer; assembly: GCF_000298275.1. Taxonomy (NCBI): domain Eukaryota; kingdom Metazoa; phylum Chordata; class Mammalia; order Tubulidentata; family Orycteropodidae; genus Orycteropus; species Orycteropus afer. The sequence goes on from NW_006921922.1 coordinate 1,048,466, forward strand.
CACCAAGGAGGTATACATGCCTTAGAACAATCAACCAAAAAAGATGAAAAGGGCAGCATTTGCCCAAGGATAAAGTTCAGAAGGTAGGAATAGTTGGGAAAGAATGACAAAAGGAAATCGTGACAAGAAGGCGGAGGTTGGAAAGCTGTTGTTATATTGTGGGGATTGTAAACAATTTTACAAAGCAAAATGTCTATGAACAGTTGAATGGAAAACCAATTTACTCTGTAAACTTTCACCCAAATCACAATAAAAGGTGAGAGAGAGAGAACATCAGAAAAGAGTCTCTACAAAAATGATAAATAAATAAATAAATACAAAGAAAATATAGATAACATTGCCAACATTGGTCGTTCCAGAACACTTGGTTGTGCTCATATGGAACCCATACATAGACAAAGAGGCAGTTTTTCAAACAGAACAAGAGAACCCAGTATGTTTTAAAATCTGGATAAGTTTGCATCAGGGTTGTATCCATTCACCATAATTATTCAATCTTTATGCAGAGCAAACAAGCTAAGAAACTACAAGAAGAAGAATGTTGCATTACAATTGAAGGAAGTCTTATTAGCAGATAACTAACTTTCTTGCTGAAAGTCAAGAGGACTGGGAACTTATTGATGAAGATCAAACATTATAACCTTCAGTATGGATTATACCTAAAGATATAGAAAACACAATCCTCACAGCTGGGCCAATAAGCAACATCATGATAAACATAGAAAAAATTTAACTTGTTTAAGATTTAATTTTACTTGGATCCACATTTAATATCCATGGAAACAGGAGTCAAGAAGTCAAATGAGAATCCATTAGCCAAATCTGCTATAAAAGAGCTCTTTAACGTATTAAAGAGCAAAGATATCATCTTGTGGACTAGGGTGGGCTTGATCCAAGATTTTGTATTTTTAATCACCTCATAAGCATTCAAATGCTGGACAATTAATAAAGAAGACTAAAAAAGATTTGATAAAATTAAATTGTGGTGTTGGTGAAGACTGTTGAATACATTAGCAACCGCCAGAACACAAGCAAATCTGTCTTGGAAACAGTACAGCAAGAATGTTCCTCAGAAAGGAGAATAGAGA
>NW_006921922.1:1050068-1055459 GCF_000298275.1 Orycteropus afer afer
CCTCCCACAGTATTTTGATTTCACAATATCCAGATTCCCTTGATGCCCTTGAGACGTCAATTTTCACCTCAATAATTTTCCTTATCCTTTTTCTTCAGATTATTTTTAAGGTTTCTACTAGTCTTTGAAATTTGGCAGTATACCACTAAGTTTTCCAGGTGTTGGCTTTTATCTTCAATGAATTTTTCTGTCATTAATTAGAGAAATCATATTTGTTAATAATACTGGAAAAACATCTGCCAGTATTTCTTTAACAATTACTTCTCTCTCATTATCTCTATTATCTTCTTTAATTTTGCTTTAGAAGTATTTTTTCAACTTTAATATTCTTTTCTCTTGTTTCTTCAGTGTCACCAATTCTTCCATCTTATATATCCAGTATATTGTTAAATATTTCCAGTAAAAGTACTCTTTAGTCATAGTCTTTCCTTAATACATGTCCTTTCTGGTGTCTCAATTCAATGTCTGAGTTGCTTACCAAAGTTTCTAAACTACAGCTGTGTAAAATCTCTAGTATCTCCCTAGTATTGTGAAATCTGCAAACTCTCTTTTGAGCTACCAATTGATGACACCAGCTCTCTTCCAGACCTCACAGAGCCTTGCATACATGTGCACAGGTTTATATTAAGCCCACTACTTGAAAGGAGCTCTGATGGCATAGCACCTAGGGTTTTTGATTGCTAACCAGAAGGTGGGTGGTTCAAACACACCAGCCACTCCTTGGAAGGAAGACTGGGAAATCTATTTCCATAGAGATACTGCCTAAGAAACCCAAGGAGGGCTTGCTCTGAGTCAGAACTGACTAGAAAGCGGTGATGTCTTTTTTTTTTTTTTTTTTTTTTTCTTTTTAATGAATGTATTGAGCTTTTCCATTGTCTCTTTCCACATATGTAATTGATTTGATGCCTGTGTATTTCCTCTGGTGAGGTCCATATGTTTAGTTGCAATTTATGTTGTTGAAAAAAATTATTTGCAATGAATAGGTCATTGGTCTTGCAAAATTCTATCATGAGATCTCCAGTATCATTTCTATCACCAAGGCTATATTTTTCAACTCTCAATACTTGTTCTTTGTTTCCAACTTATGCATTCCAATCACCACTAATTATCAATGCATCTTGATTGAATGTATGGTCAAAAATATCTGCAGCAAAATATTGACAGGGAGCTGCCAGAAATTCAAGCTGGATTCAGAAGAGGAAGTAGATCCAGAGAGACCATTGGTAGTGTCAGATGGACCCTGACTGAAAGCAATGAATACCAGAAAGATGGTTACCTGTTGCCAAAGGGGCAGGAAAGCTACATCTTCTGACCTCTTCTAACCCCATGAGAGGAAGACATAATCACCATAAGTAGCCCAAGGCCTATTCCTGCAAGGCGAGACATTCTTCCTCCCTCCAGCCCTTTCATCAACCCTGACACCAACCGTTCCTCCTGCAGTGCCCACCACCTCTCTGCTGGGTTTGATAATTTGCTGCAGTGGCCTCACAGAACTCACAGATTATGGGGTTTATTATGGAAGAAATAGGCTGCAATTCAAGTTCAGGAACACACTCAGTCTCTCTCAGCCTGCTGTGTCTTAGCTGACAGTCTTTTTCAGTCTCTCTCAAGAGTGTGTGTCTTTTGAGGTCTCTCTGAGCAAAGTGTGTCTCTCATATCTCTCAGCTGGCAGTGAGAGATTCCTTCTGCTTCTAGGACGGGTCCTTTTGAGCTCGTCAGACCAGCCAAACTAACCAATCCCAAGATCAGAATTCTGTACACCTGAGAGAGAGAGAACTTCCCAGAAGATTGCTTCATGTCACTCTCAACAGAAATACCTCAGGTGGATAACGTTAACAATCAGGAGCTACTCAGTTGCTCATGGCAAATTCCACCATGGAGTTTACAAAGACTTATAGGTAGAAAAGCCACAGTATGCAATTTACTATACTTTACCTGTGTTTTATTGAATATGCAAAAGCATTCAAGAGTGTAGATCATAAGAAATTATGGATAACATTGTGAAGAATAGGAATTCTAGAACACTTAATTGTGCCATGAGTAACCTGTATATACACTAAGAGAAAATTTTTCAAAAATAAGGGGTTACTGAATGGTTTAAAATCAGGAAGGTGTGCAACAGGATTATATCCTTTCACCATATTTATTCAACATGTATGCTGAGCAAATAATGTGAGAAACTGGACTATATGAAGAAAAACATGGCATCAGGATTGGAGGATGACTCATTAACATTCTGTGATATACAAATATAACCTTGTTTGCTGAATACTGAAAATACCATGGACTCACAGAATAACAAACAATTCTGATTTGGAAGAAGTATAGCCAGAATACTTTTTGGAAGCAAGGGGCTAGTATTTGCCTCACATTCTTTGATCATGTTATCAGAAAGGACCAGTCCCTGAAGAAGGATATCATGCTTGGTAAAGTGGAGGGTCAATGTGAAATGGGAAGACCCTTAATCAGATGGATTGACAAGAGTTGCAATGATGGGATCAAATATAGAAACAATTGTGAAGATGGCACAGGGCAGAGTAATATTTCATTCTGTTGTGTATGGGGTCACTATGAGTGCTGACCAACTCAATAAGACCTAACAACAATAACATCTTGGGGAAACTCCAATGGGTTTTTCTAGAAGCCCTTTCCTGAAATTCCCAGCTCTCTGATACTTTGTCCAACAATTTCAAGGACCTTAGCATTTCTTATGGTTAGCAGTTAATGCCTTAGGCACTATGCCACTAGATCTCTTTATTCTTTCTCCACTTGTTTTTCTACTGCCCCCCAATGTGTTCCTCTCTCTCTATGTAGTGTTTTTTAATTTGCCTTTAGCTGAAAAAACAACAACAAAAAAACTTGCTTTTAGGTCTGTTCCCCCACTTTCAGTCTTGTGCTACCAATTATCCAATGCCTGAAAAAGTTTAGGAGCTCTGGTGGCATAGTGCCAAAGGCATTTCACTGCTAACCAGAAGGCTGGAGGTTCAAATACATCAGCCACTCCTCAGAAGGAAGATTGAGCAATTTCTGTAATGATACTACCTCAGAAATCCAAGGAGGGGTCCTATTAGTTGGATCTAACTCCGAGGTAGTGAGTTTGATAATTTTTGGTTTTGAAAAAGTTCATGTATTCTGTTTAAATTTTAATTTTTTTATAGTAGGAGGGAAAAGATCAATTCCAGATGTTCTATGATGAACAAAACTAGAATTCAATCTCCATCATTTTTAGTCACTTTTTAAAGTTTCCCATTGCTTTGTTTTCCTTTACCCCATTCTATAAAATTTCATTTGGTCTATTTTCCAGTTTACTAACTCTTTCTGTAGTCATGTATGTTTTGCCATTTAACATATTTATTGGGAATTTAATTTAAGTCATCATATTTTCTGTTTTTAGAAGTTCAATACATTGGTTTCCAAATCTCACTGTTCATTATTTTAATAAGTTATTGCTACTTGTTCACTGTTTAAAAATTCAATTTTTATTCCTTTCAAATAGAAACAATTATTACTTAAATTTCTGAAACAGAAAATTACTTCATCTGAAACTTTGATTATGGTCTTTTTATCATTTTTTGATGACTATTTTTTGTTTTTTCTGACTTTTGCTAAAGGTGTCAGGATTTTTATGTGTTTTGTTAGATTTTGGTAAATTGTTAATTTCAATTTTCACTGGTTTACACAGGTAAAATCATTCTTGGAGTGAGTTACTTTTTTCTAGCCATTTTTTTTTTGCCCTTGGGTAAAAAAAAAAAAAAAAAAAATGGGGTAACAGGTTGGCCAGCCCACGGAGCAAGAAAGCCAAGCGTCTTTTGGGCAGAAAGATTTCTGGTGTAGTGGGTTGCCCTCAGGCATTAATCAGCAGAAGCAAAAAGACCAAGAAAACAGAAGCAGAGCTGCCTCAGCCTTAAGGGTAGGGCCATGGCCTTTGGGGGTGGAATGATCACAGCTCCCTAGGTTTAAAAGAGCCAGGCTTTTACCAACTTGGTTCTGTAGTGTGGGGTTGCTCATTCATGTAAGCCAGTGGGATGGAGCCACAGCTGCTGCCCAAGAGTGAGGGGGCAGGGCTGCCCTGCCCAAGAAGGAGAAGAACAGGGCCCACCAGGCCAAGGGGGTGAGGTCACTACTCAGGAACTAGGAGATTGGAGCCACCCAGTGGAGGAGACCTGTACAGATACCACCCAATGAAGCTCTGTACAGGTGCCAACTTGACAATGGGTGGAATTGTGGTGGTTATGTTTGTGTGTCAACTTAGCTCTTCCTACCATAATAGCCCCTACTACACATGTCAGGGACCCAATGTGAGAATTCTGCCAATTGCTGAGTATATCTATTCCAATTATGCATTCTGGTACTGGGGAAATCACTACAGGATGGATTCGGGGACCCACCGGACCCACTGTGAGGCACATATTAGCTAAGACTCCATCAATAACTTGACCTCCTTATGCCCCCACTCTGACTGGTGGGCCACAATGATGCTTTGGGTCTCCTGGAATTAGTGTCAATTCAGAGCCAGTGACCAGTAATCCCCAAAAAGTCTCATTATTTCCTTTTCCCCAATGAACAGTCATTCTCATAAAAGGCCTCAGATCCCTTTTGTGGAAGGCTGGAAGAAAGATTGACATTATAGATTTTTGACAATGTAGTAGGGTCCTTCCTCAAAGGGACCTAGCATCCCCTTCATTCAAGGGGTTGTGGGTCTGTAAACTGATCAAGTCTGGGAATTTATTGAGAGGTCGTGACTCTGTATTCTGGTGATTCAATCTAGGTTGCTGTTCACGTGACCTAGAGTTCTTCTGTCTATACAGATCAAGTAAATATTTAGTAGGCTTGCCATGTATTTCACTAATAGGAACACCAAGAGCAAGTAACCAATGCCATAATTCCAGACAAGTCAGACTATTCTGATTAGTGTTCCAACTCTGCTGTCCATTATGGTAACCACGCCCACCTTGCCTTTGTCGATGAACTGCTGTCCAATCAGCCCCATCGTAGTTAAGTGTCTTAGTTCAATTAGGGCAGTTCCCACTGTCAAATATGGCTTACATAAAATATCAATCACAGCAGTCTTCAAGGATGCTGTAACTCCCTTCACAAATTTATTCCTCATGTTACTGGTGAAAGGCGTGCCTTCTGGACTCTACCTTTCTGGCTCTAGGGGTCTAAACTGATAAATCCATTCTAACAGGCCAATTTCCCTAAGCCTCTGAATATTTTCTTTTACATTATACCAAGGCAGGTCTGGTACTTCAATTTGACTTAAGGTAGGCCACCACATAATCCATACCTCAGTAAGCCAACCAAATAAACTATTAGATCCTTTCCTAACCTCTTGAGCTGAAACACTGAATGGTGAATCTGTACATAGTGGGCCTAAATCAATAAGTTCAG
>NW_006921922.1:1059291-1060526 GCF_000298275.1 Orycteropus afer afer
CCAGCCTTCTGGTTAGCAGTCAAGTGCCTTAGCCACTATGCTACCAGAGCTCCCCACACACTTATAGAAGCTGGCAAATCCAAAATTCCTGGATCAAACTTCAAGCTGGAGGCTGTATATGCTCTAAACCAGCGTCCAATATATAGTTCCAGAACCAAGGGGTGGAAACCTCTCACTATTACCCCTAGTGACCCACTCAAAAGATTTTTGCTTCCTGTCCCTGCTACCCTATGCTCTGCGGGTCTGGAGATCTTAGTCCCAAAGAGAAGATCACCTGGAGACACAATACTAATTGCATTGAACTTGAAATTAAGAATGCCACCTGACCATTTTGGCTTCCTCATGCTTCTGGATCAACAGACAAAGAAGGGCATTACTATACTATCTAGTGTGATAGATCCTGATTACCAAGAGGAAATTGAATTGACCTTATATAATAGAGGTAAAGAAGAATATGTCTGGAATACAGGAGATTCTTTAGGAAGTTTCTTAGTACTACCATGCCCTCTGATTAAAGTCAATGGAAAATTACAGCAATTCAATTCTGATGTGACTGCTAATGGTCCAGATCCTTCAAGAATGAAGTTGTGGGTCAACCCACCAGGCAAAGAACCAAGACCAGCTGAGGTGCTTGCTGAGGGCAAGGGAAATACAGAATGGGTGGTGGAAGAAGGTAGTTCTGAATATCAGCTATGACCACGTGACCAGCTGCAGAAATGAGGACTGTGATTGTTATATTTCTTCATTGTATATGTGCATCAAATATTCTTGTTTCCTTCTCTTATGAACTGTGAAATATAAATAAGGTTAATGCATTTTTTTTGTATGTGTGCTAGCATCTCATGTTAGGTACAAATATGACTTTATAATTGTCCTTATTTAGAGATTATATATGGTTAAGAAGTTGTGTACAACTGCCAAGTTGACTTGGGGTGGACTTTGATAATTGAAGCTGTGTGTCAACTTGGCTGGACCACAATTCTGTGTGGTTTAAGCTGTTCTAATGTAATTATTTCCATGATGAGATCAGATGATTCAGTTTGGAGCAGCCAATCTGTTGAAAGGGAGTTATCCTAGGGGTGTGTCCTGTTTCCAGTGTACCTATGGACATTCCAGGAAAAGAGACATTCTTCTGTGGATCAGGATTCTGTTGTGCTGCCTACAACTGTCCATGAGTGAACAATCCACCATTCAACCTGGAGATCTTGGATTCATCATTCGTTGGAGTCAACAGC
>NW_006921922.1:1061402-1062427 GCF_000298275.1 Orycteropus afer afer
GTAGTTAGGTTTGTGTGTTGACTTGGCTTAGCCTAGTTGAGTGGCTGGACAGCTGGATATAGTTTTCCCCATGGTGAGATTGGTAATTAACTCTATGGTAGAATCTAATTGGAACAGCTGAGTATCTGTTTTATGGATGATTCCCATATATAAAAAGCAGATTTGGGAACAGTCTCCAGCATTTTGACAAGCTTGGACCCTGAATATACCCAAGTTGCTGTTCAGCAGGCTGCCATGCCCTGCTATCTTGGGACATTTCCTGGACTTGAATTAGTGGCCTGTGTGTTGTTTGGTGATATTGGGACTGTGCCTTTTCACTTGTCGACTTTGGGTTTGTCATCCTCAGCAGTCAGCAGCTGCGTAAGTGAAGAAAAGTCTCTAGCTACAGTGGGCTGGGAGCAGGAGACAGAGCTGAAGCTCAAGGTCAAGGGACTTTCACCAAGTCCCTAAAGCCTGGTGATTTGAACTCAGAAATCTGGCCTCCAAAGCTGTAAGAAGAAACTGTTTGTTAAAGCCCATTTGTGATATTTTCTGTGAGAGCAGCACAGAAGTAACCAAAACAGTACCTCAAATCACTCTACTAGATTCCAGAACAGAACAAAAAAGTGGTTTAGCACAACTTGTGTTGATTATCTAATGGTCAATTTGTGACATATTGGTTCTTTTACTCCATTGATGTTTAGAGACAAGTGAGCAAAATAACACTTTCATAGAAGTCTACATTCGGCTTAGATAACATAGATAATTACAATAGTTAATATATACATATTAAAATACAAAGTGTTCTAGGTAAGATGAGCTGGATTTGGTATAAATACCACAGTATTAACATAAGACTGAAAAATCAAAAGTGATAAACAAAACAAATTAAAACCTTTCTCACTATGTTCAACATTAGAAAAACAATCAACATCATCCACCACATAAAAAAAAAAAAAGGAGAAGAACCACATGATCATATCAATTGATGCAGAAAAGGCATTTGATAAAATCCAACACCTATTCCTGATCAAAACTCTCAGCAA
>NW_006921922.1:1065568-1082059 GCF_000298275.1 Orycteropus afer afer
CATGTCTTCTTCAAATGTCCCAAATTGACCTATACTTTAGAAATTCCCTTCTTATCCAGTACCAAATTATCTTCACATTTACTATAATTCTCACCCATGAAAAAATACAAGTAATCACACTTTTTCTTTCAAAGTCCTGTTACTTTGATAACATTTTTCAAATCATTAAGCAAAAATTGTTATTAAGGGCAAACATAATTAAAGATTCTGGTCTCATAATATGAACAAACACAATTCCTACTGTCCTAGAATTTGATAAAGTCAAGTTAGGCTACTTACCAATGAATGATAATAAACTCATATATTTCACATGAGGGTTCATCATCTCTTTAAATGTAAACTGATATACTAGCCTAATACTTACTGAGTGTATACTATGTGCCAGCTTTTTTATTGTTGTTGTTATAAGGTGTTACCGAGTTGGCACCAAGTCATAGTGGCCCTATGTACAAAAGAACGAAACACTTTGCAGTCTTGTGCCAGCCTCACAATCTTAATTATACCTGAACCTATTGTTGCAGCCACTGTGTTAATTCATTTCGTTGAGGGCCTTCCTCTTCTACATTGATGCTCCACTTTACCAAGCTTGATATCCTTTTCCAGGAAATGATCCCTTCTGAAAACATGACCAAAGTAGTTGAGATGAAGTCTGGCCATTCTTGCTTCCAAGGAGCATTCTGGCTGCACTTTTTCCAGGACAGATTTGTAACTTCTTCAGGCAGTTCATGGTACTTTCAGCATTCTTCACCAACACCACAGCTCAAAAGCATCAACTCTTCTTCCTTCTTCCTTATTCATTGTCCAGCTCTCACATGCACATGAAGTGATTGAAAATATCATGACTTGGGTTAGGCACACCTTAGTCATCAGAGATATCTTTGCTCTTCAGCACTTCAAACACATCCTTTGCAGCAGACTTGCCCAATGCAATATGTCATCTGATGTCTTGACTGTTGCTTTCATTGGTGTTGACTGTGGAACCAAGTAATATGAAATCTTTCCAACTTCAATCTTTTCTCCATTTATTATGTTGCTGTTTATTGGTCCAATTGTAAGGATTTTGATTTTCTTTATGTTGAGATGTAATCCACACTGCAGACTGTAGTCTTTATCTTCATCAGTAAATGATTCATCATCCTCACCTTCAGCAAGCAATGTTGTGTCATCAACATATCACAGGTTGTTAATGAGTCTTCCTTAAATTCTGATGCCACTTTCTTCTTCATACAGTCCAGCTTCTTGGATTATTTGCTCAGAATACAGATTGAGTAAGTATGGTGAAAGGGTACAACCCTGACCCACTCCCTTCTTGATCTTTAACTATGCAGTATCCCTCCTGTTTTGTTCAAATGACAGCCTCCTGATTTATGTACATGTTCCTCATGGGTACAATTTAGTGTTCTGTAATTCCCATTCTTCTCAATGTTATCCATAATTTGTTATGATTCACACAACTGAATACTTTTGTGTAGTCAATAAAACACAAGTAAACATATTTCTGATATTCTTTGCTTTCAGCCAAAATCTATCTGATATCAGCAATGATATCCCTTGTTCCAATCCTCTTCTGAATACAGCTTACATTTCTGGGAGTTCCCTGTCAATATACTTCTTCAACTGTTTTTTAATTATCTTCAATAAAATTTTACTTGGGTGTAAAATTAATGATATCGTTTGATAATTTCCACCTTCTGTGGGATCACCTTTCTTTGGAAATGGGTACAAATATGGATCTCTTCCAGTCAGTTGGGCAGGGAGCTATCTTCCAAATTTTTTGGCAGACAAGTGAGTGCCTCCAGCACAGAATCCATTTGTTAAAACATCTCAATGGGTATTCCATCAATTTCTGGAGCTTTTTTCTTTGCAATTCTTTCAGTGCAGCTTTGACTTCTTCCTTCAGTGCCATTGATTTTTGATCATATGTCATTTCCTGAAATGGATGAACATTAACCGATTCTTTTTGGTACAGTGACTCTGTGCATTCCTTCCATCTTCTTTTGATGTTTCTTCTATCATTCAATATTTTTCCCACAGAAACTTTCAATATTGCTATTTGATGTTTAATTTTTCTCTTCAGTTCTTTCAGCTTGAGAAATATTGAACATTTCTTCCCTTTTGGTTTTTTAACTCCAATTATTTGCACATTTTGTTATAATAACTGACTTTGTCTTCTCAAGCTACTCTTTAGAATCTTCTGTTCAGCTCTTTTATCTAGTCAGTTCTTCCCTTTGCTTTAGCTCAAATGGGTTCAGAGTCTCTACTGACATCCATTTTAGTATTTTCTTCCTTTCCTGTCTTTTTAATGACCTTTTGCTTTCTTCATAGATGATGTTTTTGATGTCATCCACAATTCTCCTGGTTTTCAGTCATTGGTGTTCAATGCACCAAAACTTTTCTTTAGATGTTCTCTAAATTCAGGAGGGATATAATCAAGGTCTTATTTTGGCTCTTGTGGATGTATTTCAATTTTCTTCAGCTTCAACTTGAACTTGCATATGAGAAGTTAATAGTCTGCTCTTGGCCTTGTTTTGGCTGAAGACAATGATCTTCACCATTGTCTCTTGCCACAGATGCAGTCAGTCTGATTCTGTGTACTCCATCTGGTGAGATCCATGTGTATATCTGCTGTTTATATTGTTGAAATAAGTATTTGCAGTCAGTAAGTCATTGGTCTTGAAAATTCTATCATGCAGTCTCAAGCATCATTTCTATCATCAAGGCCATAGTTTCCATCTATTGGTGATTCTTCTTTTTTTCTAATTTTTGCATGCCAAGCATCAGTGATAATCAAAACATCTTGATTGCATGGCTGGTCAATTTCAGGCTACAGAATTTGGTAAAAATCTTCAGTTTCTCCATCTTTGGCTTTGGTTGTTGCTGTGTAAATTTGAATAATAGTAGTATTAACTGGTCTTCCTTAGGTTGTTAGTGAGTCTTCCTTGTAGGCATATGGATATTATCTTATCACTGACAGCATTGTACTTCAGGAGATATCTTGAAACATTTTTTGTTACAATGAATGTCATGCCATTCCTCTTCATTTTACCATTCCTGGCATGTTGTTGTTGTTGTTATATGCCGTCGAGTCGGCCCCGACTCATAGCGACCCCTCCTTGGGTTTCCGAAGCAGTATCACTATGGAAGTAGATTGCCCAACCCTCCTTCTGAGGAGTGGCTGGTGGGTTTGAACCTCCAGCCTTCTGGTTAGCAGTCAAGTGCCTTAGGCACTATGCTAGCAGAGCTCCTGGTATAGTAGATGCCATATGGTCATCTGATTCAAAGTGCCCCAAATAAGTCCATTTTAGCTCACTTATCCCTAAGATATCAGTCTTTATGTATTTCATTTCCTTTTTGACAACTTCCAATATTCCTGGATTCATACTTTGTACATTCCAAATTCTGATTTTTAATGGATATTTGTAGCTATTTCTTCCTGTTTTGAGTCTTGCCACATCCGCAAATGGAGGTCCCAAAAGTTTTACTACATCCACATCATCAAGGTCAGCTCTACTCTGAGGCAGCAGCTCTTCACCAGGTATATTTTGAGGGCCTTCTGACCTAATGGGCTCATCTTCTGGCACTGCACTGGACCATGTTTCAGGACTATTCATCAATTTTTTTAGTAATATATTAGACAGTGTTTTACTTCTATTCATAAGGTTTTCACTCACCAATTCTTTGAGACGTGAAACGGCCCCTTCCTCCTTCACAGCCTGCCTTAGTCTGGAAGCTCTACTGAAACCTGTCCACCATGAAGGACCCTGATGGTATTTGAAATACTGGTGGCATAGCCTCCAAGCTAATAGCGACACACAAGCCACCACAGTATGGCAAACTGACAGACAAGTGGTGGAGCTGTTTTACTAGGTGCCTAGAAAAATTAATTAACTCATTTGTTGTTTATATCTTGATGAATTATTGTTATTGTTGTTGTTAGATGTTGTCGAGTTTTTTCCAACTCATAGTGACCCTATGCACAGCAGAACAAAACACTGCCTGGTCCTACACCAGTTCCACGATACTTGTTAAGCTTGAGCCCATTGCCAAACCCACTGTGTCAGTCCATCTCTTGAGGGCCTTCCCCTCCTTCATCGACCATCCACCTGAACAAGCATGACATCCTTCTCCAGGTAATGATCCCTTCTGACAACATGACCAGAGTAGGTGAGATGAAGTCTGGCCATTCTCACCTCCAAGGAGCATTCTGACTGCACTTCTAACAGTACAGATTTTTTAGATCTTTTAGCAGTCCATGGTACTCTCAGTATTCTTCGCCAACACCATGACTCAAAAGCATCAGCACTTCTTCAGTCTTCCTTATTCATTGTCCAGCTCTCACATGCATATGAGGTAACTGAAAATGCCATGGCTTGGGTCAGGTGCATTTTCACCCTCAAGGAGATATCTTTGCTCTTCAGAACTTGAAAGAGTTTTTTTGCAGCCAATTTTCCCAGTGCTATACATTGCCTGATATCCTAATTGCTGCTTCCATTGGCATCAATTGTAGAACTAAGCAATGTAAAGTCTTTGACAACTTCAGTCTTTTTTTCCATTTATCATGATGGTCTTATAGGTCCAGTTGTGAAGATTTTATTTTCTTTATATTGACATGTAATCCATACTGCAGACTGTAGTCTTCAATATTCTTAAGTGTTTGAAGTCATCCTCACTTTCAGCAAGCAAAGCTGTATCGTCAGTGTATAGTAGGCTGTTAATGATTCTTCCTCCAATCCTTATGCCACATTCTTCCTCATATAGTCCAGCTCTTTGATTATTTCTCAGCATATAGATTAAATAAATATAGTGAAAGGATATCCTGATGCACTCCCTTCTTGATTTTGTTTTCTGGATGAATATTAATCTCTATTTAGCAGATGATAAAACTCAAAGTTTTAAGATTAATGGATTTGTTAAAGGTTGGTCAAGAAGTATGTAGTAAAATTGTTATTCACTGTGTTTCTTTTCTTCTCTTCTGATACCAATGCCAACATCCTTTACATCTCCATACAGGCTTGTGCTATAACACAGTAAAACAATATAATTATAAAAAAACAAACTAACTAACTAACAAAAAAACCTCAAAATTGGACTGGGAGGAAAATATATGAAGAATAGAATAATATTTCCTACCATCCTCTCATAAATTTTATTGGATTCCAGATATGGTAGGAACTTTAAACATTATATATGTCACCATCCTCTCTTATTTTTCTGAAAACCAAACAGAGAAAGTTTATGAGCCTTTCTCAAGTTCCACAAGCTACTCTACACACAGACTTGAAGCTAGGACCTTGTTCTCCTAGCACAGACTCTGTACTCTGAATGTCACATGATAATGCTCAAATCACAGCTACAGTGTGATGATTCTCACCCTAGGAATAAATGTGCCTCTGTCATTGTAAATGATTGTTTGTTAATTTAAAGGTCTTTAAATTAGCTTAAGTGTGACTGGGTTTTAAACTCACTGACAATTGATGTGCCTTGAAATATATTTTCTTAAATTCTTATTTATGTATTTAATAAAAACAGTTAATAGTTTAAATAAACTCAAATTGGAGGAATCCTGGAGCAGAAGCAGAGGAAGCTTGAAAAATTCAGTACTTTGTATAAAAAAACAAATACTCTGATTCTCTCTTTCCTATGGTGCTCAAGTGTAGCAAACCTTGTATTAAGAAAAAGGAGAGAATTCCTGTGCCAGGGAAAAGCTGTGACAGCAAGTTATTAGCTTGGAAATAATCAAACTGTTCATTAATATTCAGTAAACTCTGTCTCTTTTCTATATTCAATATTTTAATAAGGAATTAGTGATTACAATTAAATTATTTTAAGTTTACTTAAATTATTTAAGGCACTTAATAAGAGTATATCTTGCTCCTGGTAAATAACAACCTGTATTTCCTGTCAAGAGTGAGATTATAAAAGTTATCGAAATTTTCATAACTACCGATCCCAATGTCTCCTCCAAAGAAAGTTGTTATTATTTTCTTTAGTAACATATATATCCACTATGTTCACAAGATACCAAACAAGTCTAATATGTGAGAATTTTAAGTGAGTTTATTCTTTTGTTTGACTGTATTGATAAGTTACACTATCTTTGATAACTGTTGTTATGTTGTTGTTATGTGCCGTCGAGTCGGACCTGACTCATAGAGACCCCTCCTTGGGTTTCCGAGGCAGTATTACTACGGAAGTAGATTGCCCCATCTTTCTTCCGAGGAGTGACTAGTGGGTTTGAACCACCAGCCTTCTGATTAGCAGTCAAGTGCCTTAGGCACTATGAAAAAAAACAAAATATTTAACTGCTCTATTGAAAAACAAAGTTCTACCTGATTTAATTTAATAAATGCATATTCCTACAGATAGCTGTTTCCTGATGTATTTTTCTAGTATACCACTTCTCTGGATATTTGCTAAGTCAAAAAGTATGTCACACTAAGTCATTTAAAGATAATTTTTTTAAATCATTCTGTGATTACCTGAGTAAGAGAATTAAATTAAAGGTAAGTGTATCAGTTAGAGATTGTGTTTATTTGCCAATGATAGAGATACACCAAAGAAATTTATTTCAACAGATTAAAGTGTGCACTCCCTCATTTAATCATTAGTTCAGAAGTAGGAAGGTCAGGGCTGTCACAGTGGTTTCCTGAGGTGTTTGCTGTGCCAGGCATCTTCTTCTTCCTATGAAACATCTTCATAGTATGCACATCAGAAAATGATTGTTCATCTCCAGCATCATATCCACTTCCAGGAAAGGTAAAAAGGAAAGGAAGAGCAAATGGCAAATACTCCTAAGACCGTCAAGTAAATCTGCTTTTAAAGGGATTTCCTAGAACATTGTCCAGTAAATTAAATTTCTTTGGCAACTCTAAGGAGTTTAGATAACATAGATTTAAGTAGACACATTTTATTCTGCTGCACAATGTTGAAGATTTATTGTATTCAAAATAAATCAAATTGAGTGCAAAATAAGTCAAAGCATATAATCTTTCCACCTCCCCCAAAAGAAAAGAAAAAAAAAAAAAACATATAGTTACTGGATAACCAAATATCACTTAAAGTAGTAAGACACAAATAAAGTGTACTGTCTTAAGAGTAGAAGTTAAGAGTAGAAGAAATGGAGAAAGAAGCATGAACAGAAACCCAGACAAAATATTTTAGATTCTATATTATATTTAGAATAAAAAAAGGAATAGCACTGTGTCAAAGGCGCAAGGAGGTGACATCTTCTGACCTCCTCTAACTTCACAAGAAGAACACAGAATCACCATCAGCAGCCCAAGGCCTGCTCCTATGAGGCCAGACATGCCATGACCCTCCAGCCCTCTTGCTAACCTTGATACCAGCCATTCCTCCCACAGCACCCACCAACTCTCTGATGGGTTTGATAATTCACTGCAGTGATCACACAGAACTCCCAGATTATGGGGTTTATTAGGGAAGTAACAGGCTACAATTCAAATTCAGGAATATTCTCAGTCTCTTTCAGCCCACCTTCTCTCAGCTGGCCATCTCTCAGCTGACAGTATCTCTCAGTCTCTCTCCATATCATGTCTCTTTCTCAGTAGTGTGTGTCTCTCACTTCTCTCTCTCAGCAGCATTTCTCTCTCGCATCTCTCAGAAGCACATCTTTCTCAGCCAGCAGTCAGAGAGACTTTCTCCTGCCTGTAGGAGGGCTTCTTTGGCACTTGCCAGAATGCCCAAAATCAAACAATCCCAACTTCAGAATTCTATACACCTGAGAGAGCATGAACTTCTCAGAAGTTCAGCACACTTATTCAATCTGTATGTTTAGCAAATAATTTGAGAAGCTGGACTATATGAAGAAGACATGAACATCAGGATTGGAGGAAGACTCATTAGCAATGCACAATATTCAGATGACACAACCTAGCTTGTTGAAAGTGAAGAAAACTTGAACCACTTACTGATGAAGATCAAAAACTAGAGTCCTCAGTATGGTTACACTTCAACATAAAGAAAACAAAAATCTTCACAAATGAATCAATTATCAATATAATAAAAAATGGAGACAGAATTACCTGTGTCAATATTATCCCAGAATAAAAACTTGCCAAAATCCCTGTATAAGATTGGTGGGTTCAAAAGCACATGTTTTCTAAGAGAATTAGAGTAATTTGTGTATGTGTGTGTGTGTGTGTGTGTTTTCCCTTTATTCCACTACTAGCCAAAGCTGCAGTAGAGTTTACAAGGAATGGCCCAGACCTTCACTACTATTATTGATCCTCCTTGAAAAATGGTTTGATTTGCAGAGCTCTAACTTCAAATTTCAAGTGGTATTAGGCATTAGTTCACCGTGTTTTTGTCTTGAGTCATTTGTTTGAACATTTTATGGGAAGAGTGGCTACAGAGAAGCATTTCAGGATCTGAACATACACATTTTATAACTCTGAGAAAACAAGCACAACTAAAGATGATATAGGAGGTGACTCATGGGTATTCTGGGAACATGAACTAAGATTTTCCACATTTAAACAAGAAAACAAACTCCAACAATTCCCTGGATCTACTTTAGATTACCATTTGCCTTGTGTTTTAGTTTGGATATACATTTTTTTTTTCAGTTAATCTGTGGTAATTCAGATACAAAATGAAGTACTAATAATGGTGCAGATTTCCCCCTCCTCACCACCCTTCAATTTAGATTGGTCAAAATAAATTGAAAAAAAAAATCTTATCTATACAATAGAGCAAAGCATAATAACTTAAAGCTCTGCTCTTACAATGAAAAATGGGAATACAATTACTTGATAACATGCTCAAAGTATGTGAGACAAAATTTCACCATTACCATTTCCAAGGAGCACTCTGACTGTACTTCTTTCAGGACAGATTTGTTATTTCTTTTGGCAGTCCATGGTATATTCAATAATTTTCTCCAATACCATACTTCAAAGTCATCAATTCATCTTTGGTCTTTATTCATTGTCCAGCTTTTTCATATATATAAATTGATTGAAAATACCATAGTTTGGGTCAGACATAACTTAGTCCTGAAAGTGACACTATTGCTTCTCAATACTTTATAAAGTTCTTTTGCAGCAATTTGCTTAATGCAATATGTCACTTCATTTCTTGACTGCTGCTGCCAAGGAAGTTCATTGTGAATCCAAGTAAAATGAAATCTGTTAAAGCTTTACTATTTTCTGCATAACCTGCAGCATAACATTGCTTATTGTTCCAATAGTGAAGATTTTGTTTTCCCTATGTGAAGTGTGTAGTCTTTGATTTGTATCAGTAAGTGCTTTAAGTTCTCTTCACTTTCACCAAGAAATGTTGCATATCAGAGGTTTGTAATGAATTTTCCTCCGAGCTTGATGTTTCATTCCTATTCATATAGTCTACATTCTGGGACCATTTCCTCAGCATAAAGATTGAATAAGTGTGGTGGAAGGATAAAATCTTGATGCACATCTTTCCTGATTGTAAACTATGCAGTTATCCCCTTGTTCTGTTCAAACAACTGCCTGTTGATCTATGTACAGGTTCTTCATGAGCATGTTTAAGTATTCTGGGATTCTCATTTTTGTCAATGTTATCCAAAATTTGTTATGATCCACACAGTCAAATGCTTTTATATAGTTAATAAAGCACATATAAACATCTTTCTGCTTTTCTGCTTTTAGCTAAGATCTGTCTGACATCAGCAATGAATCCCTCATTCAAAGTTTCTTCAGAATTCAGCATGAATTTCTGAACTGCTGTAACTGTTTTGAATTATTTTCCATAAAAATTTTACTTACATGTGATATTGCAGTGTAGTAAATTACATGGTATGACTTTTCTAGCCATAGTCTTTGTAACTCCCATCAGATTACTAGGTGAGACCATGTAATATAAATTCCTGGTTGTTAAAGTCATCCACCTGTTATATTTCTGTTGGAGCAACATGAAGTCATCTTTTGCGAAAGTTCACCCTCTCTCAGGTGTGTAGAATTCTGAATTTGGGATTGATTGTTTTTGCCACTGTGCCAGATTCAAAAGGAGCCATGCTAGAGGCAGAATGAATCTGACTATGGGCTAAGAGAGACACACTGGTGAGAGAGATGTACTGCTGAGAGAAAGATGCCTGGCAGAGAGATGGCAGCAGTGGAACCAAGAGTCAGGAGATCAAGTGGCAGGCTTATCTAGCCCACAGAGGTAGAGGCCAGGCAGAGAGGTAAAGGGCTAGAGAGGTGTGTATAAGGGCACAACAGAGGGGAGACTGTCCTGACTGAAGACCTGTATCCTGAGCAGATACCTGAACTTGAATTGTAGCTTATTGCTTTCCTAATAAACTCCGTAATCTGTGAGATCTGTGTGGCCTCTGCAGTGAATTATTGAACCAAGCAGAGAGGTGGTAGGTGTCACAGGAGGGATGGCTGTTGTCAAGGTTGGTAAGTGGTCTGGAGGGTGGCAGTATGTCTGGCCTCATAGGAACAGGCCTTGAGCTGCTGATGGTGATTCTGTCTTTCTCTTGTGAAGTTAGCGGCGGTCAGAAGATGTCACCTCCCTACCCCTTTAGCAGACATTAATGATAGTGTTTGATAATTTCTACTTTCCATTGAATCACCATTCTTTAGAATGGGCACATATATTGAATATTTCCAAATTTCTTGAGTGCAAAAGTGCATAGGGGTGACATCTTCTGACCTTCTCTAACTTCATCAACTAATTAGGCCAGGGATGATTCTTATGAGGTAGAGATCAGACATGCTGCCTCCCTCTAAACTTTCCACTTATTCTGACACCAAATATCCTATGTCTCTGCTGTGTTTGATATTTCATGATTATGGCTTTATTAGGTAAGGAACAGGTCACAATTTAGGTTCAGAAATGTACCGAATACGGTTCTTCTGTCATGAAAGTCTCCCCTCTGCCATGCCCACCAGTATATCTTTCTTTGATCTTTGGTCTTTCAGCTTGGCCTTGGCCCTGCTCAGGAAATTGTTACAAAGTTCTTATAGCTCTGCTGATAGGTCCATTCCACTCCTGCAGTAGTCTCTTTCCCAAAGGCACTAGCTTTTGTGTTCTGTGGACTAGCAAGACCACCGCTCTGTTGATTGCTGGTCTCTGATTTGCTGTCTGTGCTGCTGCCATCTCTACTGTCTCTCTGCCATCTCTCTGCTGTGTCTCTGCCATCATCTCAGTTCAGTGATCTCAGGTCTAAGAATGTGCTCCATTCCTCCTCATGATCTTCTCTCTTGATGGCAGTGAGTTCTCTCCTCTTCTACCTCTGGGATGTGCATTTTAAACTTAATGAGGTAGCAAAATTGACCAATCCTTACATTAGAGCTCCATATACTTTATTTGCAGTTCCACCACCTGTAGTGATACTGCCTCGGAAACCCAAGGAGGGGCCCCTATGAGTTGGGACCAACTCGGTGGCAAACAACAACAACAACAACCACAAGGGCTCCAGGTACCTCATTTACATTATTAACAAGATATCTAGTACCCTTGGTGGGCCCCAAATACCTTACATTTGCATAGTTCCACCCAGTCATCTGGTGGGAGTCACAAAGACCATGGCCAGATGTGCCATACCAAGTAATGCACTATAGTTCATTGACAGAGACAAATGGGTGCCTCAACCATTGCATCCATTTGTTGACACATCTATTTGGTATTTTGTCAATTCTTGAAGCTGTTTTTCACCAATGCCTTACATGCAACTTAGACCTCTATCTTCAATATTATTGGTTCTTGATCATGTGTCGCTACCTGAAGATATTTAAGTGCTGACCAATTATTTTTGCAAGAGTGACTTTGTGTTTTCTTTTGATGCTTCTTGTTTCCTTAAAAATAGGTCCCATAGAATCCTTCAATATTACAGTGGTTTGAGTTTTTCCTAAGTTCTTTCAGCTTGAGCAATGCCATATGTGTTATTTTCTTCTGATTCTGCAACACAAGGTTTGCACATTTCATTATAATACTTCACTTTATCTTCTCAAGCCACCGTTTGAAATCTTCTCTTCAGCTCTTTTACTTCATCATTTCTTCCATTAACTTTAGCTACTCTATATTTTAAAGCAAGTTTCAGAGTCTCTTCTAGTCTCCATTTTGATCTTTTCTTTCTGTCTTGTCTTTTTAATGACTTTTTGTTGTTGTTGTTGTTGTTGTTTGCCGTCGAGTCAGCCCCGACTCATAGCGACCCCTCCTTGGGTTTCCGAGGCAGTATCACTACTGAAGTAGGACTTTTTGCTTTCTTCATTTATGATGCCCTTGATGTCATCCCACAACTTGTCTAGTTTTTAGTCATTAATGTTCAACATATCAAACTTATTCTTGAGATAGGTTCTAAATTCATCTGGGATACACTCAAAGTCTTCAATTTCTTCATTTTTGGCTTAAGTGGTTGGTATGCCAAAAAGAAAAAGAAAAAAAAAAAAAAAAAAAAAAAAGAAGTTTGGAATACTTTACTTAACCTACATGGAACTAAAACAATACTCATTTTTTTCCCCCAATAAATGGATTTATATCACCTTGTCTCTGATGTGGGGCACTAATGGCTCAGTGGTAAAATGATTGCCTTCCATTCTAAACGAAGTCTCATACTAGAAAGAAAGGCTTGGCAATCTGCTTCTGAAAATTAACCAATGAATGTTCTATGGAATACAGCAGTCTGATCCTGTTGTGCCTGGGCTCACCATGTGCCAAGGCCAACACAAAAGTAGCAAACAACAACAACTGCTCCAACCATGATGCTGTCAGACCAGAGATCACATAGCATGGCAGAAGACTCAACCCTGGTCTGAAATCTCACTTTAAATTCCCCAGTATCATTCTACATAACACACAATTCCAAGAAATATTTACTTTCTGGATCTCATCCATGGTTGAATTACAAGATTTTACAGGGTAGGGACTAGCTTTAGCAATTTCTCAAAATCACCAAGATCCCCCTCCCCAGGATATAAGACATAATCTAAATGCAAAAATTGAAATCCCTGTGTTAAAAATGTAGCTTCAAAACAAGTCTCAAAGACTACACTCCCATTAGCAAATATCTCCTAGAAATTCTGGAACTTCCTTGCAAAATATATCTGTTACACCTCTGTCAGTAACATCCTTACCTTTTTGTCCTCTAATTCCCAATTTCCTTCAGCCAACAATCTTATTAACCCAGCAGGAAAATATTAAAGAAACTGTCTCAATTTGAAATTTTATGTTTTTGTAAATAGATAAACAGAGTTAAATTTATTGTACTAGATTTTTGAAAAGGAGGGATTATCCACTCAAGTGATATTACTGTAAATAGAAATGATTAGCTGTTTGTTTCACAGAAGAATTCCAGTTAGAAAGCACCTCTGAAATAAACTTCTTTACTGTAAGAGAGAATTAATGGTCCATTTCTTTAGCCTCCCAAAGACCTAAAGTGATAAACCACTCAATTCGTAGATGTGAAGGGTCATTCCATTTGCAATGAGTACAAGATTTTAATAATGCTGTTGTTTAATGCTGGTGTGCAATGGCAATGAGAAGGAAAATTAACTTTGGGTAAATTTACTGAGAGCATTCATTAGTTTTCTTGTGGTTTGTTCTCCAATTTATATGTGTACCATCCTTGAGTGCTGTTGACAAAACTGTGGACAGATACTATTATTGTTTTCAATGATTGGAATAAAGTTCTTCCTTTGTTATAAAACTATGTATACCAACAACTATAATATTTAAACTATTTGAACTCTGAAAAATGCATACAGTAAAAACAAAGGTTATGCATAGCATTTTTCCTAGAACATGTATACTTTTCCCAAATGGTGTATCATTATAAAAACTATCCGTTTAAAAGTTTGAAGAAAAAAAAAAATGTTGACTGTCACTGAAATACAAATGCTCTGGTAGGAATGCATCATATAAGAAAAATGGATTATTATATTTTCAAACAAAGAAAATTTGAAATTCAGTTATCATTCACATGTTTTAGAAGCAAGTAGTATTTCCACTTGTACCAAAATTTTAACTACACTATCTGTTAATGAAGTTCTTTTGCTCACAAAAAGATGGCTTTAAAATGAAGTAT
Organism: Orycteropus afer afer; assembly: GCF_000298275.1. Lineage (NCBI taxonomy): Eukaryota > Metazoa > Chordata > Mammalia > Tubulidentata > Orycteropodidae > Orycteropus > Orycteropus afer. The sequence continues at coordinate 1,079,595 of NW_006921922.1, forward strand.
TCAGGTGAATTGATCACTTAATTTGCCAAAGCTTTATGCATCCAAAATATAAATTTCCAAACATAACATTTAAGTAAAATCCTTGGTATCAACTTTAAAAATCAGCCTCCATTCATTTATATGCATGGTCCCTCTATAATATTTTTCCTGTATTGTTGTTAGGTGTTGTGGACTCAGTGACCCTATGTACAACAGAGCAAAACAGTGTCTAGTCTTATGCTAGGTTCACAATCCTTGCTATATCTGAGCGATGCTGTGGCAACTGCATCAATCCATCTCGTTGAGAACCTTCTCCTTTTTTGTTGTCCCTCCACTTTATAGAGCATGATATCCTTTTCCAGGAAATGTCCCTCCTGACAACATGATGAAAGTAGGTGAAATGAAGTCTGGTCATTCTCACTTCCAAGAAACATTCTGGCGGCACTTCTTCCAGGACAGATCTGTTAGCTCTTTTGGCACTCCATTGTACTTTCAGTGTTCTTCAACAACACCAAATTCAAAAGCATCAACTCTTCTTCAAAAAACAAAAAAACTCACTGCCATCTAGTTGTATCCCACTCATAACAACCCCACCTCAGGTTTCCAAGACAGAATCACTAGACTGCCCAATCTTCCCTCTGAAGAATGGCTGGTGAATTTTAACCTCCAGCCTTCTGATTAGCAGTCAAATGTCTTAGGCACTACAATATCAGAGCTCCTCACCTCTTCTCCAGTCTTCCTAATTCATTGTCTAGGTTTCACATGTATATGAGGTGATTGAAATTACCATGGTTTAGGTTAAGTGCACCTTAGTCTCCAAAGAAACATCTTCGTTCTTCAGCTCTTTAAAAAAGTCTTGCAGAAGATTTGCCCAGCGCAATATGTCATCTGATTTCTTGACTGCTGCTTTCATTGGTGTTGATGGTGGTTCCAAGTAATATGAAATCATGTACAACTTCAATTTTTTCTCCATTCATCTTGTTGCCTATTAGTCCAGTAGTGAGGATTTTTGTTTTCTTTAGGTTGAAGTGTAATCCATACTGCAAACTGTATTTTTTAATCTTCATCAGAAAGTGCTTCAAATCATCTTTCCTTTCAAGAAGGAAAGTTGTGTCATCTGCACATCTCAAGTTGCTGATGAGCCTTCCTCCAATCTTAATAACATCTTCTTCTTTATATAGTCCAGCTTCTCAGATTATTTGCTCAGGATAACAATTGCATAGTTATAATGAAAAGATACAACCTTGACACTCCCTTCTTGATTTTAAAGGATGCAGTATCCCCTTGTTCTGTTTGAATGACAGCCTCCTGGTCCATATACAGGTTCCTCATGAACACAATTAAATGTTCTGGAATCCCTATTCTTCTCAGTCTTATCCATAATATGTTATGATCCACACAATGAAATGCTTTTGCATAGCCAATATAACATAAGTTAAATTTTTTTCTGATATTCTTTGCTTTCAGCCAATATCCATGTGACATCAGCAATGACATCCCTTGTTACATGTCTGCTTCTGAATCCAGCTTGCATTATTGGCAGTTCCAAGTCAATATACTGCTGCTACAGTTTTGAATTTTCTTCAGCAAAATTTTACTTCTATGTGATATTAATGATATTGTTTGATAATTTCCACATTCTGTTGGACCAGCTTTCTTTGGAATGGGTACAAATATAGATCTCTTCCAATGAGTTTCCTATATTAGGAGATGAAATATTTTGAGCTAGAATATTATTCTAATATTCTTGAACAGAATAAAAAGTGTATGCTTGAAACTGAGTTGGAAATTTTTCAAACATATATTTAACTAAAAAACTTTATCAGCTGTGAAAATACAGGTTTTTTTTTTAATATGGAAAAGTTGAGTGTATTAGAAGTGTAAAAATCACTTGCTTTAGTATCATATATTAAATACATACTAGGTATTTTTTGTTTTCCTTTTCATTGTGGAATTTGATTATAAAAATAAAATAATGGAAGTTTCCAGTAAGATGGAAGAATAAGCACACAGACTGCACATACCCACCTCAACAAAGAAAAAGGACTTTATTAACAAAGATATAGAAGATAATATTAGAATCCAGAGCTTTGAAGAGAAGGATATAGAAGTGGACTAAACTCCAACTACTAGAAGAAACTACATGAAAACACCAAAAAAAGAAACATACAGAGCTGTGGTCTGACAGCGATCCTGATGGCACAGACAGCTTGGGTATTGCAGAGTGGTGTTAGGACCTAAGAATTAACCTAAAAATTGGCTCTCCTAGCCAGGGGCTGCACAGAGGACTGCACTGGTCGCTGGTGAATAAAAGAGGAAGCAGAAAAGTGGAAGGTGGGCTTAGTTGCAGACTTTTGCCTTTTTGGAGGGTGTGGCCATTTTGAATGTTTACAAGCAGTTGGATCATTTTGGATATTTAAAGGGACAGCATTCTCCCAGATTCCAGGGACTTAAGAACGGGCTTCACTTGCCAGGAACCACAAGGG
>NW_006921922.1:1082382-1088057 GCF_000298275.1 Orycteropus afer afer
TCATAGTTAAGCCCATTCCTTGCTTTTCATTTTGCATTTTTCCTATTTTTTTCTTCATTATTCTTCTACTCTACCTTTTCCCTCTTACTGCCATCTCCCTAGATATTGCAGAGTTTTATTTTTTAGTTTATTTTTTTCTTTTTTTGGTAACTGTATCTATGTGCTTACATGGTATGATTTTGTCCACATGCTTTTACTTTTTTGATGGTTTTTAATTTGTTGTTTGTGTCTAACTGAGTGTGAGGCAGCAACAGTGTCCATATGATACAACTACATCTGCACCTCTTGCAACTCCACTTACTGAGTGAGAGCCACAACTAAATTCTCCACCAACTGGCCAAGAAGGGATTGATTCATCCTTAACAGCTCTTCACAAGCAGTAACAAATACCTAAATCTAACAACAACACAATGTCATGGAGAAAACAGACCATCACAGTCCACACAAAGAAGCAAGATAAAGTGGTAGGAACAGGGGAGCAGAATACACACCCAGAATATATCCTTGAGGAAGAAGCAGCATTAAAAATCCCTAATAAGGAATTCAAAAGAATTATATTTAAACCACTACCATCGAGTCAGGTCTGACCCACAGCAACCCTTCCTTGGATTTATGAGGTGATATCACTACAGAAGTAGATTGCCCAACCTTCCTTCTGGGGAGTGGCTGCTGGCTTTGAACCACCAGCCTTCTGGTTAGTAGTAAGATGTCTTAGGCACTACATCACCAGAGTTCCCAAAATTATATTTAAGTATTTTCAAAAGACTGAGAAACAGATCAAGGAAAACTCTGAAAAAACTAAGGAAAACACAGAAAAAATACTAGAACCATTTCAGAAGAAAATATGAGAACAAAATGACAAAATAAACCAAAAATTAGAAATGATACAAAATCTACAGATAGAAAACCAGATCAATAGTACATTTTCAGAAACAGATAACACATTGAAAGGGCAGAAGAGTAGAATAGAAACAATGGAAGGCAGAATTAATGAGATTGAAGACAAATACCTGAATATTTCTTTGGAAGGGATCAATCAAAAAAAAAAAAAAAAGTCAAAACAAAATAAGGAAAGCCTAAGGTTCATATAGAATATCATCAAAAGGAATAACCTTCATGTAATTGGAATTCCAGAACAGGAAAAGGAAAAGAAAATCACTGAGAAAATTTCCCAAGATTTGTTGGAAGAGAACTTCCCTGATATGATGAAAGATAAGAATATATCAATTCAGGAAGTCCAACGAACCCCAAATAGGATAGACCACAAAAGAAAATCACTAACACATGTCATCATCAACCTCATCAAAACCAAAGGCAAAGAAAGAATCCTGAAATCAGAAGGGGGAAAAACTAAAAGTTACTTGAAAAGGACAACCAATAAGAATAAGCTTTGATTTCTTAGCAGAAACCATGTGGGCAAGAAGGCAATGGGATGGTATATATAAAATCCTGAAAGAACAAAAATTTCCAACCAAGAATTATATACCTGGCAAAATTGTTCCTAAAATATGATGGTGAAATTAGGAGATGTCCAGATAAGTGGAAATTAAGGGAATGTGTTAAAAACAGACCAATCTTACAAGAGATACTACAGGGAGTCCTTTGAACAGAGAACCAATAATAGCAAACAACTGACCATTAATACACAAGGTATATTAACCCAGAAACCAAAACAGCGATGAAAATATCCAAAGTAAAATAAGCTTATAAGATTATGAACACAGAACCAGAGACAACGATTGGCAAATGAGGACAACTACAAACCAAAAAGAGGGAAAAATATTGTAGTTACAGAACTTCTAAATGATGAGGAAGTCAAGAGAGTTGCAAGATAGAATGGACTGTTCTAAACTCAGGGAGAAAACATAAATCACAAGGTAACCTCAAAAATAATGATAAACATTCACATCACAATAAAAAAGAGAACAAGCACAAATATTAAGCAAATACTAAAACAATTGCAATACAGGAAATTATAATTATTCATAAACATCATGAGCTCAGCACAGAAAATTATATGGAACAAAGAAACAAGGAAGAACATGAAAAAACACTTAACAATATGACAGCAACAAATTCATACTTGCCGATAATTACATAAATTGAATGGATTAAATGCACCACTCAAGAGATAGAGAGTTGCAGACTAAATAAGGAAACATAACCCATCAATACACTGTATACAGATATATATCTTAGAGACAAAGACAAAAATAAACTGAAAATCAATGGTTGAAAAAAGATACATCAAACAAATGGCAACCAAAAAAGAGCAAGAGTGGCAATATTAATTTCCCATGAAATTGGCTTTAAGGCAAAAACCACCATACAAGAACAGGAAGGACATTATATAATTATTAAAGGATCAATTCAACAAGAAGATATAACCATAATAAATATCTATGGGCCCAAGGAAAGAGCCCCAAAATACATAAGTCAGACTTTAAAAGAGTTGAATAGGCAAATACATGACTCCACAGTCATAGTGGGAGACATTAATATACCATTATGAAAGAAAGATAGAACTGGAAAGAAACTCAAAAAAAAAACACAGAATAGCTAAACAACACAATGCACCACCTTGACCTTATAGACATCTACAGAGCACTCCACACAACAACAGTACAATATACATTCTTTTCCAGTGCACTTGGAACATTCTCCATGATAGATTGTGTGTTAGGCCATAAAGCAAGCCTTAATAAATTTGAAAACATTGAAATACTGCACAGCATCATCTCAGATCACAATGCTATCAAATTAGATATCAACAATAATAAGATCAATGGAAATAAAGCAAACACATGGAAACTGAACAACACCTTCCTTAAGAAAGACTGGGTAAGAGAAGAAATTTTAAAAAATGAAATTAAAAAAATAATTCTTGAATCAAATGAGAATGAAAACACAACATACCAAAATCTTTGTAACACAGCAAAAATCAGTGATCAGAGGCCAATTTATAGTGATAAATGCACACATCAAAAAAGAAGACAGAGCTAAAATCAACCCTTTAAACCAACATCTCCAACAATTAGAGAAAGAAAACCAAGAAAAGCCACAGTCACTAGAAGAAAGGAAATAATAAAGATTAGAGCAGAAATCAATAAAACAGAAAATAGAAAGACAATAGAAGAAATCAACAAGACCAGAAGTTGGTTTTATTAAAAGATTAATAAAATTGATAAACCACTGGAAAATTTAACAAAGGAAAAGAGGAAGAGAATACAAATAGCATGGATAAGAAATGAAAAGGGAGACATCACAACAGAACGAAGTAAAATAAAAAGGATAATATTAGGATACTATGAAGAACTATACTCCAACAGATTTGTTAAACTTGTAAGAAATAGACAGATTTCTAGAAACACACTACTTACCTAAACTAACACAGACTGTGGTGGAAAATTTGAGCAGACCCATGACAAAGTAAGAAATTGAATAGGTCATATTAAAATATTACCAACAAAAAAGTCTTGTTGGTAATATTTTGGTTTCACTGGAGAATTCAACCAACATTCAGAGATGAACTGACACCAATCTTTCTCAAACTATTCCAAAACATAGAAAAGTTTGGAATCCTCCCACATTTTTTATGAACCATTTTATGAATCAAGTATAACCTTGATATCAAAACCAGGCAAAGACATCACTCAAAAGGAAAACTACAGACCAATATCCCTCATGAATATAGATGCAAAAGTCTTCAACAAAATCTTAGCCAATAGACTCTAACAACAGATCCAAAAAAAATAATACATTATGACCAAGTGAGGTTCATATCAGGTATACAAGGATGGTTCAACATTAGAAAAACAATCAATGTCATCCATCACATAATTAAAACAAAGGAAAAGAACCACATTATCGTATGATTTGATGCAGAAAAGACATTTGATAAAATCCAACACCAATTCCTGATGAAAACTCTCAGCAAAACAGGAATAGAAGGGACATTCCTCCACATAATAAAGGGCATATATGCAAAAACAACAGCCAACGTTATTCTCAGTGGGCAGAGAGACTGAAACCATTCCCCTTGCAAATAGGAACCAGACAAGAATGACCTCTATCACCACTTCTATTCAACATTGTATTGGAAGTCCTAACCAGGGCAATAGGCAAGAAAGGGAAATCGAAGGCATCCAAATTGGTAAGGAGGAAGGCAAACTATCTCCATTTGCTGATGATATGATCCTATACCTAGAAAACCCAAGAGACTCAGTCAAAAATCTACTGGAACTAATTGAGAGGTTTATCATTGTGGCAGGATACAAGGTCAAAATCCAAAAATCAGTTGGATTCCTCTACACCAGCAAAGAGATTGTTAAAAAAGAAATAAGGAAATCAATACCATTTACAATAGCTACCAAAAATAAAAAATAAAATAATTGAGAATAAATTTTACCAGGGACACAAAAGACCTATACAAAGAAAACTATAAAAGACTACTTCAAGAAACCATAAGAGATCTACATAAATGGAAGAAGATACCATGCTCATGGATAGGAAGATTGAACATTGTGAAAATGACAGTTCTACCCAAAGCAATCTACACATTCAATGCAATCCCAATCCAAATCCCGTCAACATTCTTTAAGGATATTGAAAAAGACAATCACTAACTTTATATGGAAAGGAAAGAGACCTTGGATAAGCAAACCACTATTGAAGAACAACCAAGTAGGAAGTCTCACACTGCTGGATCTCAAAACCTTCTATTGTTGTATTGTTAGGTACCATCGAGTTGTCTCCGACTCATAGTGACCTTATGCACAGCAGAGTGAAATGTTGCCCAGTCCTGTGCCAGCCCCACAATCCTTGCTATACCTGAGCACATCATTGCAGACATTGCATCAAACCACCGTCTTGAGGGCCTTCCCCTCTTTTGTTGTCTCTCCACTTTCCAAACATGATATCCTTCTCCAGGGAATGATTCCTTCTTACAAGAGGACCAAAGTAGGTGAGACGAAGTTTGGCCCTACTCATTTCCAAGGAGCATCCCGGCTGCACTTCTTACAGGAGAGATGTGTTAGTTCTTTTAGCAGTCCCTGGTACTTTCAGCATTCTTAAACAAAACCACTACTCAAAAGCATCAACTCTTCTTTGGTCTTCCTTTTTCATTGTCCAGCTCTCACATGCATATGAAGCGACTGGAAATGCCATGGCTTTTATCAAGCACACCTTAGTCTTCAAGGAAACATCTTTGGTTTTCAGCTCTTGAAAGAGGTCCCATGCAGCATACTTGGACAATGGTATACGACATCTGATATCTTGACTGCTGCTTCCATTGATGTTGATTTTAGAACCAAGTAATATGAAGTCGTTGAGAATTTCTATCTTTTCTCCATTTATCAGGATTCTGCTTATTGGTTCCATTGTGAGGATTTTTTTTTTTCTTTATATTAAAGTGTTATCCGTACTAAAGAATGTAATCTTCAATCTTTATCAGTAAATGTTTCAAGTCCTCCTCACTTTCAGTGAGCAAATCTGTGTCATCTGCATAACATAGGTTGTTAGTGAGTCTTCCTCCAATCCTGATGCCACATCTTCATATAGTCCACCTTCTTGGATTATTAGTTCAGCATACAGATTGAAGAATTATGGTGAAAGGATACAACCGTGACACAATCCCTTCTTGATTTTAAACAGTGCACTATCCCCTTGTTCTGTTT
>NW_006921922.1:1091336-1092659 GCF_000298275.1 Orycteropus afer afer
TTCTCAGCCTCTAGTATGTCCTTGCTGACCCTGGCAAACAGAACCTTCTCTTAGGTCCCTGGAATCCAAATAAGAATGCTATCACTTTAAAATCCAAAATGGTTGCCATATGTACACATTCAAAATGGCTGCACCTCTGGTCACTTTAAATATCCAAAATGGCCATTGTTTGTAAACATTCAAAATGCCTGTGTCTCCTCCCTTCAAATATCCTAAATGGCTGCCATGTGTAAACAATCAAAATGGTTGTGCCCTCTGGACAGCAGAAAGTCCACAGCTCAGGTTGTCTCCCTCCTTGCTATTTCCCTTCCTAGTCGTAGGCCACCAGAGCAGTCATCTCTGCAGCCCTTGGTGACCAGGACTGATCTTTAGGTCAATTCTCAGGTCCCAACAACACTTGGAAATATTCAGACTGTTGGTCTTGTCAGAGGAGCTGACAGTCTGCAGCCCTGACCATCTCTTTACTCACTCTTTTTGTTCAGGTTCTTCCACTAGTTGTTCCAACCAATTGGTTGGGCCAATTCTTTTTGGTACAGTGAATCTGTGTATTCCTTACATCTTACTTTGATGTTTCCTGCGTCATTTAATATATTGCCCATAGACTCTTTCGGTATTGTAATCCAAGGCTCAGATTTCCTCTTCAGTTCTTTCAGCTTGATAAATGCCTAGTGTGTTCTTCCCTTTTGGCTTTCCAACTCCATATCTTTGCACATTTCATTATAATAATTGACTTTGTCTTCTTGAGCTGCTCTTTGAAATCTTCTGTTCAGTTCTTTAATCTTGTTGGTTCTTCCCTTTGCTTTAGCTACTCTCCATTCAAGGGCAAGTTTCAGTGTCTCTCCTGACATCCATTTTGGTCTTTTCTTTCTTTCTCATATTTTTAATGACCTTTTGCTTTCTTCGTGGATGATGTTCTTGATGTCATCCCACAATTCCTCTGGTTTTCAGTCATTGGTGTTCAATGCATAAAATCTATTCTTTAAATTGTCTCTAAATTCAGGAGGGATGTATTCAAAGTCATATTTTGGCTCTCATGGACTTGTTTTAATTGTCTTCAACTTGAACTTGCAAATGAGCAATTGATGGTCTGTTCTACAATCAACCCTTGGCCTTGTTTTAGCTGAAGGTATTGAGCTTCTCTATTGCCTCCTGCCACAGATGTAGTTAATCTGATTCCTATATATTCCATCTGGTGAAGTCCATGTATATAGCTGCCATTTGTATTGTTGAAAAAAAAAACTATTTGTAATGAACAAGTAGTTGGTCTGGCAAAATTCTATCATGCAATCTCCAGCATTATTTCTATCTCCAAGGATAAATTTC
>NW_006921922.1:1093524-1118864 GCF_000298275.1 Orycteropus afer afer
ATGCCGTTCTTCCAGCTTGTCCCTGGGATAGCATTGCAGGTAGGCCACACCCCTGGGGAAACTCCCCTTAGGCAGACCGGCCACTTAGAACTCAGTTATGTGATCCATCATGGGAACCACCACTCACAACTGGAGTCCAGCCAAGTTGACACATCTTCAACTATCACAAGGTGTTTCTTCTAAAAACCTGCTATACAGCCACAGTAGTCAATACTACCTGGTATTGGTACAGTGATAGACACATAGACCAATGGAATAGAATTGAGAACCCAAAAATAGATCTATCAACCTATGGTCAGCTGATCTTTAACAAAGGGCCAAATTCTATTAAGTGTGGAAGAAATTGTCTGATTAATAAATGGTGCTGGCAAAACTGGATATCCATTTGCAGAAAAATTAAACAAGATCTGTGCCTCACACCATACACAAAAACTTACTCTAGATAGATCAAACAGTTAAATGTGAAACCTAAAACTGTAAAGTTCCTCAAGGAAAACTAGGGTAGTGTAGTTCCATTTGACTGCTAAAAGAAGGCTGGCAGTTCAAACACACCAACCACTCTTCAGAAGGAAGATTGGGCAATCCACTTCTGCAGAGATACTGCCTTTGAAACCCAAGGAGGGGTCATTTTGAGTAGCATCCAATTTGATGTCAGTAAGTTTAAAATATGGCATAAATAGCTTATTAAGCATTACCCACAATACCAAAACAGTAGAAGAGAAATTAGATTAACAAGACCTTGTAAATATTAAATTTTTATGTGCTTCCAAAGACTTCTCCAAAAGAATCAGAAGAGAATTTACAGATTGAGAAAAAAATATTTGGCAATGGCATATCTGACAAGGCACTTATCTCTACAATTTATGGAAAACTCCAACACCTCAACAACAAAAAAAGACAAATAACCCAATTAAAAAATGGCAGAAGACAATAGACACTTCACCAAGAGGATATTCACGTGGCCGGCAAACATATGAAGAAATGCTCACAATCATTAGCTATTAGAAAGATGTAAATCAAAACAATAATGATATATCATCTTGCCCCACCACTAGTAGCAAAGTTCAACAAGACAAAAATAACAAATTCTGGTGAGGATGTGGAGAGATTGGGACCCTCATACACTCCTGGTGGGACTGTAAAATGATACAACCACTGTGGAAAGCTTTATGGAGATTCCTTAAAATGTTGGAATTAGAAATACCATTTGACCTAGCCACTCCATTACTAGGTATATATCCTAAAGAAGTGAGAGCCAGGAAAAGAACAGATATATGCACACCCATATTCATCACACCATTATTACAATAACCAAAAGATGGAAACAACCTAGGTGCTCAGCAACAGAAGAATGGATAATCAAACTATGGTACATGCACACAATGGAGTACTAAGAAACCCTAAAGAATAATGTAGAATCTGCAAAACACTGCATAATATGGATGAACATGGAGGACATTATGCTGAGTGAAATAAGTCAATCACAGAAGGACAAATATTGTATTAGTTCATTATTGTAAAAAGTCAATGAACGATTTGTATATGGAAGGAAATTTTCTTTGTTAGTTACCAAGGGTGGGAAAGGAGGAGGGGGGAGGGAATACTGTTAGATAGGTAGAGACAAGTGTTGATTTGGGTGCAGAGAAAGGCAATGTACAAAATGTGAGTTATGAACACTGTGGCACTGAGGAAGAAGAAGACATAGAGAGATGCATAGAAGGTCCAGACAACAAACATGAACCCTTTTGCACATATAGTACTGCATTGTCAGGGAAAGCAAACATTGATATACGGGTGGATAAATGAGTGGACAGGCTGATCTATTATATATGTCCATGCAGGTGGAAGTGTGCCCTTAACCATATGTGGGGTTGACAGGTAATATTTCTACAAGTCTATTTATATGTTCTATAAGAATTCCCAGATATTTAGAACTGACAAGGGACATGGTTGTAGTCACTTCTTGGCCATAGCCAGCTACTCAGAGGGAGCAAGTAGTTGGTCCTGTGTGCTCCAGAACATAGTCCCAGGGGACATCAATCTCAACTGGCATAACATATTACACCAAACATTGTTCCACATCCTACTTTGGCGAGTAGTGACTGGGATCTTAAAAGCTTGCAAGGGGCCATCTAGATGCAACGATGGGTCTCTCCTCATTCAGAACTAAGAAGAATGAAGAAAATCAAAGATGCATGGAAATAATTAGTCCAAGCAACTGGTAAATTATGCACTCCTCAGCCTATACTACTATGATACCAGAAGAACTAGATGGTGTGTGGCTACCACTATCAACCATTCAGAGGGGGATCTATGTAGGATATCCTGGATAGAGTGGGAGAACAAAAGTTAAAATCATTTAGAAAAAAGAGAATATGTTTGCTGGTCTGATAGAACCTGATGGAGTCTCTGAGACTATGGCCCTTAGGTGCCCTTCAGGTCTGGAATTGAACCCACTCCTTTGGCTTCCAGCTAAACAAAAGATAGGCATATGGGCTGAAAATTTACTCTAGGTAGATACACTCCTTGGAGAGAACAATCATGGGAGACGAGAAGGGCTATGTATGCACAGGGAGACATCTCAACGGGAAGGAGTGCATGGAGGGAAGGACATGGGGAAGAGGTCACTATGGGGAGGAAGTGGAAGGGGAACTGTTGCACTGTGGTAAATTTAGTTAATGTCATGAGTCAAAGTGTATGTGAGCTGCTGTATGGAAAGAGAATTTGCTCTGTAAAGTTTCATCCAAATCACAATAAATAAATAAATAAATAAAATGAAATTATGCATAAGGAAATTCAATTATAGTATTTGTTAGACCATATTATTTGCCCCACTCAAAACATTTAAATCATTTAAATTATTTAGAAGTTCAAATACACATCTTCTCTACCTAAATAAGATGTAAATTTAGAAGGAAAAAGTTAATGTACCACCTTCTTCTGCCCACCCAAATTTCTTCCATTGCATTTCCAATAAACACTGTACAGTTATTTTGTATCTCACAGAAAAGTTAACTAATTTAATAGGTCGTATTCTTTTAATTTGTTAATAAAACTTTAGTGTGCTCTGAATTTTCATTATTGAATGATGGTAGCAAAGGAACCTGAATGAGCATCATGGTTCCTTATTAGAATATGGTAACATTTTTAAAAAATGTAATGGTGCACATGCATGCATTTTTATTTCTATGCATACATTTTCAAAATTCATATGCATTGATCCCTAAGAATGGTTGAAGAATACTATCAAAAGTAGTATCTGTGGTAGGATTTAGGGTTAGAAAGGAGAAAAAAGGATCAGAAGAGTTAGCAGGAATTTGCCTAATGCAGTAAATAATAAATGTTGTTTTAAGTGAATGATGGAAGGCATTGGACCTTGCAATCATCAGTTGGTTTAATAATCTACTGCTGGTTTTCTGGAGATAAAGAATAAGAATGATAATTATTGCATTATCTAGAACATGGACCAAAAATAATTGAAATTTGCATTTGCTTTAAAATTGTTTAAATGATTTAAATTTGAAATGATTTAATTATATGAAAAATTTTAATATGCTTTCATTTTTCAAAACTGAATATGGATTTGTTCTCGTTGTAGCCTGACTTTTGCCAAGTGAAAGGATGAGAAAATTCACTATAGTGAAAACCAGAATGCGCATTTGAACTAGAACACAAAGAAAGCATGACAGCATTTGCAGAAAGAAAACAAAATATTTATCAAACGGTGTTGATTAACCAAAGCTCTGTCCTTATAGCTAACTTTTCAAACTTGAGAAAATACGTGATGGTCTATTAAACTTTTATGAATAAGTGAATGGTGGTCTTAAAAGCAAATGTGATAAAAGCTTAGTTTGACAAAACGATTACTATTTAAGATGCTGTTGTTGTTCATAGATACTGTTGAGTTGGCTCCAATTCATAGCTACCATGTGTACAATAGAACGAAATACTTCCCTGTCCTTCACCAGCCTCACGATCTCTGTTATACCTGAGTGCGTCATGGCAGCCACTGCATCAATCCATCCCATTGACGGCCTTCCCCTTTTTCATTGACCCTCCACTTTACCAAGCACGTTATGTTTCTCCAGAGAATGGTCCCTTCGGACACCATGCCCAAAGTAGGTGAGACGAAGTCTAGGATAGTCAAGGTTTAAAACAATGGTTTCTAGTAGAAGATATAGCTCAAACTGTTGAGAATTTTTCTATGAAAGTGGTAAGTTAGGAACCATCTGAAAGAAATAAGTAACTGATTGTGTGTACCATGTGACCCTAATATTTCCATATTGACATTGGATATAATATTCTTCACAGTTTCCTGCTGAAATGAATAAAGGTCATTTCCCCCCAGGATAAATGCACACAATTATGCCTCCTTCTGAGCAGTTATGTGCTTGATGATTTTCTGTAATTATATTCTGTACTATAGTTAGCAGAAAAGACTACACATTTCCTAATATACCTATATTATAGTGTTTTCTTTTGAAGAGTAAGTGTATATAAGTGTCTTGTTGAACCAAACTTCTTATGTAATAGCTACTTTTACCCATCAATCATTTCCTATATTGAGGCAATTTTCATAAAATGCAATTTCTTCAATTAGAGACTATTGCACATTATCGATGCATATCAAAACACGAAACAGTTGTGTAAAAATGTTTTGTAAATCTTAAAATGATACATAAATTTGTTTTATTAAAAACAGTAACAGGGGATGACTTCTCTCACCCTCCCACATATTACCATCTGCTTTTATAAAATACTTTCATGCCTTTTTCCATGAGTTGAAATGAGAATTCTAAATTTTGGCATTTCCATTATGTTTCTAGTGATATGTTTTATCACTGTTACAGCTTATTTTCTCTAATAGACAAAATTAGGACATGAATTATTTGATTCATCTTAGTTGCTCTTCAAAATATTCTGAAATGTCTCCTTGTAATTGGTCATTTAAATTAGTATGACAATGCTACGAAGAGCCATATATTTTAACAACTCTATTAATTCACTAGAAATGTTCATTGGAAAGAATAGGCAAAAAAGCCAAAGTTTGATGAAGTTCCAATGATTTCATAGATGTAGATGATGTAAGTACTACAGATGATTTGTATCTACAGAGAAAAGAGAACAAATCCATAATGATGGACTGAGATTTCATTCCTAACATGTTCCATCATCAGCACTTATAATAGCAGTCTTGTCTTTGCAAAGTTTTAGCATGACCTTCATATTCATACTAAAGCTTTTAACTTCAAGGAAAAGAAAGTATTCTACCATCTATATTTTGTGTCTTAGGACTTCAGATTCTTGCAGCAGTTATTAAATAATGCAAAATTAGTCCCACCATTAGATAGTAAGGAACTACTGTACTTAAAACAATTTGTGGATATCAGAAAGGATTAAGTCCCCAACTACAATCTAAAAAATCTGGAGATTCAAACACATCCAGAGGTAATTAGGAAGAAAGTCCTGTCAATCTCTTTTGATATATTCATGCTTTGAAAACTCTATGAAGCACATTTCTCTTCTGCAAGATGTGGGATTGCCATGAGTTAGAATCAACTAGGCTAACTAAATTGATTTTTACCATTTTTATACATGTTACTATATCCCACAGGAGCTCTGGGGCCTAAGAAACCAAGAAGCTAGGAAAATAAAACATGAATTCTGTTTAAAATTGTCAATGATACTGATTGCAACCTAACTGATCTATTTGTGACTATTATTAAAACATCATTATTGTCACCATTGATTTCAGTAGAGAAAGTTGGTCAAGACCCTACTAAAGAAAAATCTCCTCTCCCTGCCTATTTAACTTTTGATGATAATGTAAGTAAAGGCATCTGGGAAATCCATCAAATTATGCAAAGAAAGTAATTACATGTATCTGTACTGATGTATTATATATTTATATATGGGTGAAATAAATGTTCCTTCCATTTGGCAAAGGTCTTTCCCAGCTTACTATTTGATGATCTATCTATTTTCCTTGAGCTCTTGCTTTCTTACAAAATCAATAGTTATCTACCCCAGTCTTCCTTAGAGGGTGTTATGTTGGGGATTTCCACTTCTATCTTTTAGATTCTTGCAGCATAGATTTCTTTTTAGAAAAGATAAAACTGGTAAAAATCCAACCAAAAAACTGGGCAATAAAATAAATAACTGTTTCTAATGTGACATGTATTATATTATCACCCTTCATTCAAATTTCATTTATATTATCTTTTCACTCATCCTTTTCAACTTTTTTTCACCTTCCAGTGGGGATAAGACTTACTTATAAAGCCATAGTAGATCTTCAGTTTGGTTAAAATCCAACTGAATATTCAAATGTCTTTGTGAACATTTTGGACTTATTACTATGCACAGCATGCAAAAATTTGAGAAGTTGATCTGAAACATTTAAGCTTTTTCTGATAGTTTTGCTGCCACCTGTTTCTGCAGTGCCTCCTATTACTCTCATTTAAAAAGTATCATTTAAATAGATTGGTCCTTCCAAACTTCTAAAGATTTTAAATATAATATCAAACCTCTAGCATCTCACTAGACCCCTCTTTCTAATTACATTCGTTGTGTTTCCTTATACACTTTCAGCCAATTTTTAATACTGAATGACTTTTCATATAAAGGCCAATGTAGCTTAATGTCTTGAGGACTTTTCAAAAATGTTAACAACACAAATTACTTGAAAACCATAGGAAAAAAAAAAAGTCAGCAAGTCCCACTGATTTACATGTGGTAAAATTTTCTAATTACTATTCTTCTTATCTGGTTTTGGTCTACTGATAATTTTTCAAGGTCTTTATTTCTCAACAGTACAATTTAATGAGAAAATTGACAAATAACATGATAATGTCTGCTCTGTTTTTACATCTTCATTACTGTTCTTCCTTTCTGTAATGTTTCTCTATTAGAATATCCCCCCTGGTATGATACCTTTGCAAGTGTTTTGATTATAATATTCAAAGCCATTTATGAACAGTAAACCAATTCTATATTTGGCTGTACTTCAAGATGCTTTGTTAAACTATAAGTAATTTCTTATATTCTTTTTCTTTTCTTTGTTCCATTTTCAAACTATGTATTCTTGTTTCCTTTTCTTCAATACCAGCCATTAAAGTCATTTTTTTATGAAATTGTAATCCAATCTACTTTAGTTATTAAAAAAAAAAAAAATCACTGCTATGGAGTGAATTCAGACTCATAGCAACCACTCCTTGGGTTTTGGAGGAGGTATCTCTACAGAAGTAGATTGCTCAGTCTTCCTTCTGAGGAGTGGCTGGTGCAATTGAACCACCAACTTTCTTGTTAGCAGTCAAATGCCTTAGGTACTATAATAAAATGATTTTTTCTCATGGTGTTGCTTTCTTTGTTCCATATAATTTTCCATGCTGAGCTCATTTTGTTTGTGAGTTGTGTTATCATCCCCTTCATTGTTATTATTGTTGTATTTGTTAAGTATTTTTGTATGTCCTCTTTTTTTATTTTGATGCAAAAGTTTATTGTTTTACTTTGAGGTTACCCTGTGATTTATTATTTTCTAACCAAGTTTAAAACAGCCTGTTCTATCTCATAGTCATCTTGACTTCCTCACCATTTAGAAGTTCTGTAACTACACTATTTATTCCCTCTGGTTTGTAGTTGTCCTCATTTACCAATTGATGTCTCTGGTTCCCTGTTTACAGTCTTGTAAGCTTATTTTATTTTGGATAATTCTATAACTGTGTTGATTTCTGGGTTATGTCAGCATCTGTGTTAATCATCAGTTGTTGTTTGCTGTTGTTTGTTCTCTGTCTAAAGAACTCCCTTTAGCATCTCTTGGAAGGTTGGTTTGGTTTTAACAAATTCTCTTAAATTATACTTATCTGGAAATCTCTCAATTTCAACATCATATTTGAGGGACAATATTGCTGGGTACATAATACTTGGTTGTAATTTTCTTTCTTTCTTGCAGACTTTTTTATATATCATTCCATTGTCTTCCCTTTGTAGGTAACTTTTAGTTTTTCCCATGCTGCTTTCAGGATTCTTTATTTGTATTTGGTTTTGGTGAATTTGATGATGGTATGTGTTGACTCTTTTGGGGGGTCAAAATTGTTTGACCTCAGAAGGAATGTTGGCTAATCTACTTCTGTAGTGATACCACCTCAGAAACCCAAGGAGGAGGTGCTATGAGTTGGGTCTGACTTGACAGCACATAACAACAACAACAACAACCAATTGTTTGAGGTGCATTGAACTTTTTTTTTTTTTAAAAGAATTTCATGCATACTGCCATTCAAGGTGACTTTAGAATCTGGGATGAATTTTAGGCTAGCTGGATTTAGCAAGGGTTAGAGTTAAGGTAAGTGAGCTAAGTGTTATCCATTGAACTTCTTAAATATATATATTCTTGTCTTTCATCATATTAGGGAAATTCTCTTCCAACAAATCATCAATTTTCTCTTTGGTTTTGTTTCTTCTTGTTCTGGAATTCCAATTATACATAAGTTATTCCTCTTAATGGTATCTCACATACATATTTGGCTTTCTTCATTTTGTTTTGATCTTATTTCTGACTGATCCATTAAGAAAGTGGTATTGAAGTATTTGTCCTCAATCTCATTAATTGTTTCCCATTGATTAGATTCTACTCCTTTACCCATTCAATGTCGTATCTATGTCTAAAATCTAGGAGCTCTGGTGGTATAGTACCTAAGGTACTTTACTGCTAATCAGAAGGCTGATAGTTCAAACACACTGGTGGTTCAAAGCAACTCCTCAGAAGGAAGATTGGGCTATCTACTTCTGTAGAGATTGCACCTCAGAAACCCAAAGAGGGGTCACCATGAGTCAAGCCTGACTCAATGGTAATGAGTTCATTTTTGGGGACGGGGGAGTTATTTCTAAAATCTTATTATTATTCTTCTAGATTTCTATTTGTTGTTTTTGTATTATTTCTTTTTTTTTTTTGGTCAAGTTGTTAACGTATTGTTTTCCAAAATTGCTCTATGGTTTTGTCTGTGTTTTCCTTAATTTTATGTGTGTTTTCTTTGATCTTGTCAGTGGTTTTCTTGATCTGTCTCTCAATCCATTGAAGGTACCCACATTCAACTCTTTTGGATTACTTGTCAGGGAATTCCAAAGCTGCTTCTTTTTCAGGGATGTTTTCTGGGTTTATATCCTGGTCCCTTATTTGTACTACTTTATCTTGCTTCTTAATTTGGACTGGGATAATCAATTGTCTCCAAGACATTGTGATAATGTTGTATTTATGTTTAATTTGTGGTTGTATGTTGGTGTGATTCTCCCAAGATTTTTTTTCCCTTTATTTTGTTTTGATTTATCTGTGTGAGCAGGGTACTATGCTCCTCTATTCACCATTTGATAGCATTTACACTCACCACCTGTCTCCTGGTGGGTGTGATAGAGAATGAGAGTATGTTCACAGATCTTTCAGCTGTTCATAAAGAGCAGTTGAGGGTGAGTTAAGCTGGCATTGGCTGCGATCTATCACTGGTCAGTTGATTCAAAAGCAAACAGTGGCCCTAACTTAGAGGGTGGGGCTGCAGGACGTGTTGGTATGATTGAGTTGCATGGGAATTGTTTCTGTCTCCCACTCAGCTAAATAAATAAATAAAGCAATACATCAAATAAATAAATAAATAAAAATAAGACAACAAAAAACTCATGCCATGTAAGCAAACAGGAGTAATGGAAAAAAAAAAAATTAAAAATTATATATAAAAAAGGTTAAAGGATAGGTAATGGCAGAAGAGGAAAAACTAGGCACAATATCTGGGGAAGGAGGAATGAGTGAAAAGAGGAAGAGTAAAATAATAGTAAAGAAAAAATGGGAAAACAACAAAAGGTAAAACAAGAGAAGAGATGAACTAAAAGAAAAAGAAGGGAACCAGGAAAAGGGAAGAAGAAAAATAAAGGAAGAAAAAGAGAAAAATAAATAAATAAATGAAAGGGAAGAAATGGGGAAGATACAAAGAATAATTTAAAAACAAACAAAAGTCAAAACTGTGATGGAGCCAGGAGTGGAGGGGTGAGGGGCAGGCACAGCACCCAGGTTCTGTTGGGGCACAAACCAGGATAGAATTTCTTTTGGTCAAGAAGGTGGGTGGAGGCAGGGGATAGTTACACTTCTTTTCACCAGGAGGTTGTGTAGTATGAGAGTAACAAGAAGAATATTGCACTTTTCTCATCATCAGTTTTCAGTGATGTTATCTGTGCTGTCTTCAGCAAGCAGAGCCTATTCTTAGGTCACTGTCCAGATAAGAATACCACTTGCAAATACTCAAAATAACTGCACCCTCAGGACAGCCAGCAGTCCCCAGCTCTGTTTGTCTCCTTCTTCACTTTTTTCCTTTCTGGTTGTTAGGCACTAGTGTAGACCTTGTCCATATAGTCTTTGGTGAGCAGAGTCAATTCTTAGGTTGCTACTGAGACTGTACTTGCAAATATTCAAAATGGCTGCATCCTCATGACAATCAACAGTCCACAGCTCCATCTATCTCCTTAATCCCTGTTTTCATTCAGGTTCTTCTACTAGTTGATATTTAATCCACTTCTTTATCCTTCCCTTCAAAGCTCATGGTTCCAAAATTATCTTCTGTATCAATTTCTATGAGTTTCTCATTGCTTTGTTGTAGAGGGTCTATGTAGCTTTTCTGTCTAGTCTGCCATCTTGCTGAAACTCTAGTAAAATCTCTTTTTAATATTTTACTTTAGCTCTTCTGGTCTAATTCCATAGTGACACTGCCTCGGAAACCCAAGGAGGGGTTGTTATGAGTTGGGTCCGACTCGACGGCACATAACAACAACAACAAGCTCTTCTGGTTTAACATTATAAATACCTCAGATCCCTAAACTTTCTCTAATTTAAGTCCAATATCATTTCCTATACTTCTTAAAAGTAATTGAAACAAAGTAGTTTCTGATACAAAATATGTTTAAAAATTAGAAATCATTTCTTTCATAATCTTAAAAAAATGATGTTAGTATGGTGGTTTATACTGACTGAGCTCTATATATTCTGAAACACAGAGTTGTTCATAGTGAAACCTGTTGACATGGTTCATGTAAATGCATTCACTAAGCAAAAGATATTTGATAAAATAAAGTATAAAGCAATTTACAAAACAGCCCATACAAAATATCTTTGTAGGTTGTTTTAGTTTTTCATGTTATTGTCACAGCTAAATAAGATATAAAGATCACGTATGTTTATTCATTATGCCATTCATTCATTAGACAACCATTTATTCAATATGTTCCAGTCTCTGGTCAGTGTGGGAGAGACAAATAAAACACAGGACAAGACTTCTGATCTCAGTGTAACAGGGATAATGACAAAATGATTAGCAAAACATCAGTTATGTTTAATGAAAGCGGTCTGAAATGATAGGGAATGACTAGGACTATGGGAATTCACAATGAAAGTGGTTAACAAAGGCTTTTTGGAGAAAGTGACGCCTGAGCTAATATTTGAATGATAAATAAGAGACGCTCTTATAGAGTCTAAGAGCTTCCCAGAAAGAGGAACAGCTAGAATTAAAGCCCTACCTAGCAAACAGCCTGGCGTGCTTGAGAATCAGAACTAAAACTGTGCAGTAAAGTTTAGGATTGAAGGCAGATGAGGTACTAAACACTTGTCCAAGTTCAACTATCTGAAATGATGCATTCTCTTTTTTCAATTACATGTCTTTGATACTTGGGTACAGTGGAGAAATTATCTGTTAATTCTTCTCTTTAGGAACTGGAATAAATAGGTATAAATAACTAAAGGATAGTTGCCACCTGACTGGGTTTGGGAGCATTTTGCAGGGTCTTGTTCTCCCTAATTGAGAGTGCTTGTGCTCTTCCCCATAAGAAGGGTGAGTGAGTGGTTGAAAGGGCCAGTAATATGAAAAAAATAAAAAATAAAAAAAACTCTCATTTTTAGCAAAAGGAGTATTTTCCTCAGAAGTAGATTAGACCAAATTAATTTAGATCATGACATAATCTTGTACAACAGTAGCAGATATAGCAGGAGGAGACACCAGTTTCCAAGACCAATTGAAAGATAAATTACAACTGAGAAGTGACCAACAGAATAGCCTGAAGAAAAATCACCTACCACACCAGGAGATATGGCTTTAACAAGTGAACTCAAATTTAAAGACTGAGAATAGCTTGGGAGAAAAAAAGGGAAAGAAAAGATTCATAAATTGTAAAAAGGAATTGACTCTCCTTAAACTGACAAGATACAGTTTTCAACCATAAGTGGATATTGGAAGAACTAGAACTAAGCTAAGTTAAATTATAGGGAATTAACATTTCATATTTACACATGCCATAATACAGTTATTGAAATATTCAAGTCTTGTTTTTTTTTTTTTTTTTTTTTTTGCCTGAAGCTGGGAACTGTGACTTCTAACTAATTGAATAAAGTAAAGTTCATGGGATTTCACTTTTGTGATGAGACTACACTACTAATAGCCAAGTATTTTCCTTCCATGATTAGGTCTGAATATGTTAAATTATATGGCAAAGAGTTATGAGATGTCACTCTTATGATTATGTTACATTACATAAACCTGCATTTTGGCTGACTGGAGCAAGAAACTTCCCTTGCAGAATTGAAGTACAGTGTTGGAGAAGCTCACACAGTTAAGAAACTGCAGAAAACATCTAAGAACCACAAGCAGTCTTTAGAATCTCATGGTGGTATCCTTCCAATAGCCAGCAAAAAACTGGCACCTTCAGTCATAAAGCTTCAAGCATGTTAATTCTGGTAACAAATAAATGAAGCTCCAAACCAAAACCAAGTCCACTGCCATCGAGAAGATTCCAATGCACAGTAACCGATAAACTAGAACTGTCTCATGGAGTTTCTAACACTGTAAATCTTTAAGGAAGCAGACTGCCACATACTTCTGTTACAGAGTGGCTGATAGATTCCAACTGCTGACCTTTTGGTTAGCAGTCAACTGCTTTAAACACTGTGTCACCAAAGCTTCTGAATAAAGTTCAGTTCTCTAAAAACTAAAACTCAAATTATTTCTGTCACCAAGGCCAAATTTTCCAACTACCTGTGATTCTTCTTTGTGCACAATTCAGTGCTCTAGAATTTCAATTCTTCACAATGTTATCCACTGTTTGTTATGATCCACATAGTAAAATGCCATTGCATAGTCAATAAAACACAAGTAAACATCTTTCTGGTATTCTTTGCTCTTAGCCTATATCCATTGGACATCAGCAATAATATCCCTATTTCCACATCCTCTTCTGAATCCAGCTCAAATTTCTGAAAGTTTATTGTCAATGCACTGCTGCAATTATTTTTTAATTATCTTCAGTAAAATTTTACATCCGTGTGATATTAATTATATTGTTTGATAATTTCCATATTCTGTTGGATCACTTTTCTTTGGAATCAGCACAAATAAGGATCTCTCCCAGTCAGTTGACCAGGTAGCTTTCTTCCAAATTTCTTGGCACAAAAGTACCTTGGCACAAAAGCATCTTAAGCACTGCATCTGTAGAAACATCTCAGTGGGTGTTCCATGAATTTCTGGATCCTTGTATATCACCAAATTCCTCACTGCATCTTGAATTTCTTCTTTCAATACTATTGGTTCTTGATCATATGGTACCTCCTGAAATAGCTGAACATCAGCTATTTTTTTTTTTTGTACTGTGATTTTGTGTATTTGTTCTACCTTTCTCTGATGCTTCCAGCATCATTCAATATTTTGCCCAAAGAAACCTTCAATATTGCATCTCGAGGCTTGATTTTTTTCTTTAGTTCTTTCAGCTTGAGAAATACTGAGGGTGTTCTTCCCTTCATTTTTTCTAACTCTAGGTCTTTGTATGGGAGCTCTGGTAACATAGTGGCTAAGTCACTTGCCTGCTAACCAGAC
The DNA here is from genome assembly GCF_000298275.1 of Orycteropus afer afer. Taxonomy (NCBI): domain Eukaryota; kingdom Metazoa; phylum Chordata; class Mammalia; order Tubulidentata; family Orycteropodidae; genus Orycteropus; species Orycteropus afer. Next base: position 1,107,417 of record NW_006921922.1, read on the forward strand.
GGCTGGCAGTTCAAACCCACCAGCCACTCCTCGGAAGGAAGGTTGGGCAATCTTACTTTCTGTAGTGATACTGCCTCGGAAACCCAAGGAGGGGTCACTATGAGTTGGGGCCGACTCAATGGCACATAACAACAACAACAACAAGGTCTTTGTATATTTCATTATAATACCTTACATTGTCTTTTTGAGCAGTCCTCTGAAATCTTCTGTTCAGCTTTTTATTTTATCATTTCTTCCATTTGTTTAGGTAATCTTTTATCAAGAGTAAGTTCTCTTCTAAGATTTATTTTGGTCTTTTCCTTCTTTCCTGTCTTTTTAATGACGTTTTGTTTTTCTCATGTATGATGTTCTTAATGTCATCCCACAACTCATCTAGACTTCATTCATAGGTATTAAAACTGTCAAATCTAATCTTCAGATGGTCTGTGATTATATCAGGTGGGATATAATCATGGACATATTTTGTCTCTCTTGGACTTATTTTAAGTTTCCTCTTGTTAAGCTTGAACTTGCTTATGAACAGTTTACAGCCTGCTCCAACTCAGCTCCTGGCCTTGTTCACTGATGATATTTAGCTTCCACATCACTTCTTTACAAAGAAGTAGTCAATTTGATTCCTGCGTATTATATCTGGAAAGGTCCAGTATATAGCCACCATTTATGATGTTGAAATAAGGTATTTTCAAAAAATAATTCCTTGGTCTTGATAAAATCTATCATGTGATCTCAGGTGTCATTTCTGTCATGGAAGCCATATTTCCAACTACTGACACTTCTTTCTTTCTAACTTTCACATTGCAATCACCAGTAATAATCAATGTATCTTGATTGCATGTTTGGTAACTTTCAGATTGCAGAAATTGGTAAAAATCTTCAATTTTATCACCTTTAGCTTTCGTGATTGGTGCATAAAATTGAATAATAGTGTTATTATTTGTGCTTCCTTGTAGGGGTATGGATATTATCCTATACTGACAGCATTGCACTTCAGGATAGATTATGAAAGGGTCTTTTTGACTATGAGTGCAATGCCATTTCTCTTCAATTTGTCATTCTTGAACATAGATGATCATATGATTGTCTCCTTTAACATGGCCAGTACCGGTCCATTTCAATTCACAAACGCCTAGGATACAAATGCCTGTCCCATTTCATATTTGACAACTTCCAATTTTCCTAAATTTGTACTTAGTACATTCCATTTTCAAATTATTGATGATCATTTACATCTGTTTGTTCCCATTTTGAGTCATGCCTCATCAGCAAATGAAGGTCCCAAAAGCTAGTCCATTCATATCACTAAGGTGGACCCTACTTTGAAGAGGCATCTCTTACAAGTTGCATTTTGAGTGTCTTCCAACTGAGGGATACATATTTCAGCACTATATCAGACAATTCACCTCTGTTTATTAGACTTTCAGTGGCCAACTTTTTCAAAAATAGATGGCCTCTTCTTTCCTCCCAGTCTGTCTTAGCCAGAAAGTTTCACTGAAACCTGTCCATTATGGGTGACCCTGCTGGCATCTGAAATACTGATGCCATAGCCTCTAGCCACACAGCAACACACAAGCCAATACAGTAAGACACATTGACAGATGAGTGGTCTGCTAACCCGTGGGAACTGTGAAATAAAGTGTGGCATGCTGTAGGCTGTTAAATATATAATACTTTGTTACATAGCAAAAAAAATCTAATTCATAGTCTACATTTGGCACTTATTCATCTGTGTAACCATGTCACATTTGGGCATGAATTGTTTTTATTCATTAAATTTTTATTTTTAAAAATTAACTTTTACATGTTCCATATTTATTCTATTATCAATTAATCCAAACTGCTTTTTTGAAAAAGTAACAAATTAAGCCTGCAACTAATAGTACCATACCCATTACTATGGTTCAACAATTATAAAGACAACATATAATAAAAATAAAGTCACTATAAAATCATTGTAACAAAGTTTAAATTGTGGACTCTGAAATCTATCTAGGTTTGAATCCAGTCTCCACTAATTGTTGGACACATTTCTTAACTTCTCTGTGCTCTAGTGTCTTCACTGGTAAAAAATAATAAAAATATTCTTCAACACTATCTTCTTCTTTTTGAGGATTAAATTAGATATTACATGTAAAGCAATTTTAAGTGTTCAATACATATGAAGTGTCATCACTATTATTATGACACTTGGTATTCATTGAGCACTCAAAATCATTATTGTTGTTCATCAGTAGTAGCAGTATCAGTAGTAATAACAGTTTATCTTGTCTAAGTCTATGTTCCATCATTAAATAGAAAAAAGAACTATAAAAATGTCCTTTTTGCAATGGCTTCATCTTAAATCATACAGGTCATCTAATGTTATCTTTTGAAAATCATCTATCCTATTAGTCAAAGCTTACAGAATAATTATATTCTTTGTTGATTCATAATTTTTATTTCATTAACACCACTGTTCATTTGTTGTAATTAATAATTGCATACTGTTATTCTATACAGATTAGAAGGTTGTTGTTGTTGTTGTTTTTGTTGTTATGTGCTGTCTAGTCGGACCCAACTCATAGTGACCCCACCTTTGGTTTCTGAGGCAGTATCACTACAGAAGTAGATTGCCCCCTCTTCCTTCCAAGGAATTGCTGGTGGGTTTGAATCACCAGCCTTCTGGTTAGTAGTCCAGTGCCTTAGGCACTATGGTACCAGAACTCCTTGGCTAGAAGGTAATAACATTAAAAAATTATGTACCATAAAATATTGAATATATTGCCTATAAACAATGGATTATTCTTATAGATACATTATTAATGTCATTGTTGACAATTACCTATTTAAAATGACATTATATTGGAAATATACATATATTTGAAAAATATACTTAAGTGAAATATTTGCATTCATTTCACATAGAGGCCAATAAAAAGGCTGATAAGGTGTCTCCATCTTTTGTAACTGCACCAGACAACTAAACACAAATTAATCAAAACTAAGGAGCAAAAAGTTTAAGTAATAAAAGGATTCATCTATGAGTGAGTATAAAATATAAATCTTTCTTAGATAGGTTGCCATCCAATGGCTTTATAAATCATCTTTATTTTTTCTATTAATATTATGCCAGGCTGAGTAGAAAGATAAAATTCACTATACTTTTGTTTACATCAGCATTTCTTAGACTTTTTTTTTTTTTCCTGAAATAGAAGAGTTTGTGATTGTTAAAATCTGTATTGAAGGCAAAAAAAAAAAAAAGACTTGTATTTTTGCCAGAAAGATTGAAAAAATCTGCTAGGATAAGCTGAATCTCTTATATTTCACTACCTCATTTCCAGATCCAAGTGAAGGTTAAGTTTAAGTCCAATTTTCGATTTGACCTTCTACAATAATATTACTATGCCAATTTTAAATTAATTTAAATTGACTTATATTTTGTATTCAAAAATTTAGTGTAGAAAAAAAGTTATTGTAGTCCATGTTTCAGTACTTTGAAATCAAAGACAGGTCTTAGTACCTATCAAGTTGAGTGATTGGAGACATATCACAACTTCTCTAAGGCTAAGCTTCCTTCAAAAACTGAGGATGTTATGAATTAAATTGTGTTCCACAAAAAAGATACATTGAAGTTCTTTTTTTTTTTTTTTTTTTTGGTACATGGCAATATGACTCTTTTGGAATAGAATCTTTGAAGGTAGTTCAGTTAACATGAGGTCTAGCCAGAATAAGAGGAATCCTAATCACATCCAAGTGATATTTTATAAGAGGGCAACCCACATAAAGAATAACATAGAGGAAGTATTGTGAAGGCAGATGTAAGCCATGGCATAACAAAGTTTACCTGGAGCAATCAGCTAGAAAAGAGCCATGGTAAAGCTTCTTTCTCAAAAACCTCAGAAGAATGAGCATAGCCAGTACCTTGATTTAGACTTCTGGCCTCCAGAATTGTGAGACCAAATTTCTGTTCTTTAAAGACATTCACTTTGTGATATTGTGTTTTATTGGCTGTATAATACTAAGGAAACCCAAAACCAAACTCAATACCATAGACTCAATCCCAACTCGTAGTAACCCCCAGTGGGTTTCGAAGGTTGTAAATCTTTATGAAAGCAAACGACCTCACCGTTTTCCCACAGAGCAGCTAGTGGGTTCAAACCTCCAAACTTTTGTAAGCAAACAAATTCCTTAACCACTACACCAGCAGAGCTCATTAGGATACTAAGAAAGAGATAATATTTACTTACATTTTTAATGTAAGAAATGTGTATAAAGTTCTTGGTACATATCATTATTGTTCCGTACTGTTGAGTTGATACTGACTCATAGCAACCCTATAACAAAAACAAAAACAAACAAGCAACAACAACAACAAAACTAGGCTGAAATCATTAAGAGAGCAGATAGCCATGTATTTTCTCTTTTTTCTCTTGCGGAGAAGCTAGTGGGTTAGAACTATTGACATTTTAGTTAGCAGCTGAGAACTTAACTATTGTGCTATTTGGTTCCTTTTATGGTCTAATTGGTTTCAAAATAAAAATAAATAAAGGGAACCTGATATCATTAAACATTCTTCTGGTTGTGGTTAAGTGTCATCGAATTGACTCCTACTCATAATGACCCTATGTATAACAGAATGAAACACTGCTCGATCCTGCCCCATTTTCACAATTCTTGCTATCCTGGACCTCATCATTGAAGCTACAGGGCTAATTCAAAAAAGAGTCTTCCCCCTTTGGGCTGATGCTCTACTTTAAAAAACATTACCTCCTTTTCCAGGTACAGACCCTTCTGACAACAGGACCAAAGAAGTTGGAAAAAAGTATGGCTACTCTCATTTCCAGGGAGTATTCCCCTGTTCTTCTTCCAGAACAAACTTGTTTGTTCTTTTGTCAGTGCATGGTGTTTTTGGTATTCTTTACCAACACCATAATTCAAAAGTATTGACTCTTCTTGGATCTTCCTTATTCATTGTCCAGGTTTAACATGCATATGAGGCAATTGAAAAATACCATGGCTTGAATTAAGCACCCTTACTCTTCAAAGTGACATCTTTGCTCCTTAACACTTTAAAGAGATCTACTACAGCATATTTTCCCAGTGCAATAAGACATCTAATATCTTACCTACTGATTCCATGGGTATTGATTGTAGATCCAAGTAAAATTAAATCTTTGACAACTTCAATCTTTTCTCCATTTATCATGATGCTACTTATTGGTCCCATTGTGAGGATTTTCTTTCTTTATGTTCAGAAGTAATCCATACTGAAGACTGCCATCTTTGATCTTCATCAGTAAGTGCTTCAAGTCATCATCTTCACTTTCAGCAAGCATGATTGTTTCATCTACATATCATAAGTTGTTAATGACTTTTCCTCCAAAACTAATGTTGCATTTTTTGTTTTATAGTCTACCTTCTTAGATTATTTGCTCAACATAGATTGAATAAGTATGGTGAACAGATACAACCCTGATGCACACAATTCCTTATTTTAAATCATGCAGTATCCCTTTGTTCAGTTTGAAAGACAACCTCTTCATTTGTGTCCAGTTTCCTCATGAGTACAATTAAATGTTCTGAAATTCTCATTCTTTTCAATGTGATTCGTAATTTGTTATGGCTTACACAGTCAAATGCCTTTGCATTGTCAATAAAGCGCAGGTAAACGTCATTCTGATATCAGCAATGATATCTTTCACAGCACATCCTCCTGTAAATCCAACTTGAATTTCTGGAAGTTCTCTGTCAATATACTAATCCAACTGTATTTGAATTGTCTTCAGAAAAATTTTACTTTTGTGTTATATTAGTGATATGGTTCAATTACTTACATATTATTTTGCATAACATTTCTTTGGAATGGTCACAAATATTGATCTCTTCCAGTTAATTGGTCAGGTAGAGGTCTTCTAAATTTCTTCACATAAATGAGAAAGCACCTTCAGTGTTGCATCAGTTTGTTGAAACATCTCATTGGGTATACCATCAATTCCTGGAACCTTGCTTTTTGCCAATTTCTTCAGTGTAACTTTGACTTCTTCCTTCAATATCATTGGTTCTTGATCATGTTACCTCCTAAAGTAGTTGAACATTGATGAATTATTTTTGATACAGCGACTCTGTGTGTTCCTTTCATCTTCTTTTGATACATCCTGCATCATTCAATATTTTGCCCATAAAGTCTTTCAATATTGCAATTCAAGTATTTTTTTCTTCAGTCTTTTCAGCTCGAGAAATGCCTAGCATGTTCTTCTTTTTTGGTTTTCTAACTCTAATACTTTACATATTTCATAATAGTACTTCATGTTCTCTTCTTGAGCTGCCCTTTGGAATCTTCTACTCAACTTTTCTCTCTTCATTTTTTCCATTTGTATTAGGTACTTTCCATTCAAGTGACAATTACAGAATTTTTTCTGACAACCATCTTGATCTTTTCTTCCTTTCCTTTATTTTCAATGACTGTTTGCTTTCATCACACATGATGTTCTTCATATCATGTTGTGAATTGTCTGGTTTTCAGTCATTGGTGTGTAAGGTGTCAAATCTATTCTTCAGCTGGTCTCTAAAATCAGGAGGGATATAATCAAGGTTATATTTTGGCTTTTTGTGAAATTTTTAAAATTATCTTCAGCTGCAACTTGAATTGCATATAAGCAACTGATGGTCTGATCCACAGCTATCTCCTGGCTTTGTTTTGATTGAAGATCTTGAGCTTCTCCATTGCTTCTTTCCACAGATGTTGTCATCTGATTCCTGTGTATTAGATCTGGCAAGGTCTATGTGTATAGCCATCATTTATGTTGTTGAAAAAGGTATTTGCCATGAATAATTGGTTAGTCTTGCAAAATTCTCTCATGTGATCTCCAGCATCATTTCTATCACCAAGGCCATATTTTCCAACTTCCTTTTCAAACTATTCTTTGTTTTCAACTTTCACATTCTCATCACCAGTAATAATACATTTGATTACATGTTTGGTCAATTTCAGACAGTAGAATTTGGCAAAAATCTTCATCTTCATATCTGGCTTTCATGTTTGGTGGACAAATTTGAATAATAGTAGTATTAATTGGTCTTCCTTGTAGGCACATGGATATTATTCTATAATTGACAAAATTGTACTTCAGGATATATCTTGAAATGTTCTTTTTGATGATGAATGAGAGGCCATTCCTCTTCAATTTGTCACTCCAAGCATAATGGATCATATCACTGTCTGATTCAAACTGGCCAATTCCAGTCCATTTCAGCTCACTAATGCATCAGTTATCAATTTTCATGTGTTCCTTTTCATTCTTTGACAACTTCCAACTTTATAGGTTTGTACATTGTACACTCCATGTTCTGATTATTAATGAATGTTTGTAGTTCTTTCTTCCTATTTTGAATCATGCCCCATTAGCAAATTACAGTCCCAAAAGTTTTACTCTGTCCACATCATTAATGTCAACCCTACTTTGGGTAGGTGGCTCTTCCACAGTGGTATTTTGAGTGTCTCCCAACCTGAAAATCCTCATCTTATGGCCTTATATCATACATGTTTCATGGCTACTCATAAAGTTCTCCAATAGCATATCAGACAGTGCTTCACAGCAATTCATAAGGTTTTCAGTGACTGATTGTTTCAGAAGTAGATGGCTTCATCCTCCTTCCCAATCTGTCTTAGTCTGGAAACTCTTCTGGAACCTGTCCACTATGAGTGACTCTGCTGATATTTGAAATACAAGGTAGTATAGCCTCCAGCATCACAGCAACACAGAATCTACCACTGTATGACAAACTGACAGATGAGAGATGGATCATTAAATATAAATACTGAAAATCAGGAAAATTGGTCCTCATTTTTTTACTTTAATTAAGTCCTGATCAATAATAATTAAAATACAGTCAAATTAAGTAATTTACAATTTAATATGGGGAATAATTAGGGAAAAGTGAATAAAATTATATATCCTGATTTGAAAATATATACTGAAAATATTTAAAGCAGCATGACAAAATGAGAGAAGACAAAGAATATTATCTAATTATACTATTCATTATTGCTTTATTATTATAACTTCTAGAACCTGCTCATTTATTTTTTCACATTCTATTATTACATAAAGCTAAAGAGCTGAGCATCCACAAATAGATAAACATGTAGTCCCCAATTTACAATGAAGTTCATAAATTAGTTCTGATGCTAGTCAAATAGTTCATTTTTTCGGTTTTCATTCTTGAAATATTTTATTATCAGTATCTTTATAATTCTGGCAGTTCTTTCAAAAGTAAATCATGAAATTGAACATCTGTGAGTGAACATCAGAATGATACCAATAGCAAAATGCATGCTGCAAAATATTACTAACTAAAGGATGTACAAAGATAAACAACAAAAAAGTGGAGGTAGTAAGTGTGGTTTGTTGTGTCTCAATTTGTCATAAGTCAGGGACTGGTAGCTTCAGAAAGAATACAAAATTCCAATCTTCAGTCATCCAAATGATATATAATATATAGGAGATGACAAATCTTTAGTAGCTCCACTGAGAAAACACATAAGCATTATTCCTGTTTCTGACACAAATGGCCTGCATGGGTAAAATAACACCATCTCTCTCATCAGGTAAATCAGTAAAAATTATGGAAAAAATGAATGGATTAATTAAATCAATCTCACATTTTTATTATCTAAATATTTTTTGCACCAGAGGAAAAGATTTTATGAAATAGCATTTAAAATTTAGGTTAGATAATGAATTTCCTTTTCATAGGAGTACAGTCAAGTATAAGAATAGAATGTAAAATATATTTTCTTGGCTGTCTTTCAAAGCAAATTATAATCTAAATTCTTAGTAGTCAATTAATTAAGCTCAAGCTAAATAGTTTTTTAAAATTCTACCTATCTGGAACAAGCTATGTGTGTACTTTTCATTTATGAGGAATCAAGATACTTAGACTAAAAATAGTAATAAAAAAATTAGTCTCAAAAAGAAATGGTCATTTATAAGTTTCTCATTCTCCTCACTATGAAGAATGTAAAACAAAACTTATTGGAACAACATAGCTTAACAACAACAGATGCAATATTTTTTTTTCATTTGTTTGTTTGCTAAACACTGACAGCTGTTATAGTGAACAGAAAAAGAACTAAAATGATATAGATGGCACAAGCTCAAAACAGAGACCAAGTTATTGCCAACCCTAGACATTCCCCTTAATTTGCAGTAGGATTCACAACAGCAATTTAATGCTTAAGTCTTTAGTGCATTCTATATTTAACAATGCTTCTATATATTGTGGTTTTGATAGTTTTCTTTTTTTCCCAAGTAAGATGTGAACATAAGGTGAAACGCTATAATTCTTTATATTTACCTGGCCCCTTATTTCCTGATGGGCATTCATGACCAACTATAAGCAAATGTGAGCCCAACACAAAATTAAACAAATTATATGACAGTGTTTCAGCCTCAAATGAAAGGATACAGCGTCAAAGGATGTTTTTACATATGTATTTACTTTGGTGAAATTTTGAAGTTTAATGGTTTGTTGTTTAACTTTGTAAACTGCATACATACCTTTAGAGTCTTGTAATCAGTACATAAAAGATTTTATAAGAATTATTTTCACAATCACACAGAAGTAGAGGAGAATTAATTGCTTGAGTATGTTCAGCAAAAATTTCACTATTTTCTAATGAGAAAACCACTCTATTGTTATGTCAATGTGGTTAGCATATCAAAGAGAAGTTAATTAAGTAATTTTATATTTTGATGATTAGTAATTCTAATTGCATATAGAGCACCAATATGATATAGACACTGTTTTAGGAACTCGGAGCAACATTCAAATTTTAAACTCAGTGACTAGATCTTTAAAACTAAAGGTAATATAAAGACAATTTAAAAACAAATTAAAAAATGGGAGAATCAGTCCAATGATCTACACTAATGAAAATATTAAAGTAGTGTTTCTGACAGAAAAAAAAAAAAATTACAAGTGATGCTTCATACAAACATGAAGAAGAAGCAGAAAATAAAGGAGGGAAGGAAGAGGGAAAGAAAGAGGAAAAGAATGAATTTCTGAGTAAATATGTGGGTGAATAGATTGGCAAATCTATTTGATAATAAAATAAGAAGAGCAACAACAAAAACAATGACTTCTTGGTTTAAAAATATTTAGAATTAAATTACATAGACAAGTCATAGAAAAAGGAAGTAGGGGTGTGTAATTGAAATAAAAGACAATGCATATGATACATCTGAACTCCTTGTAAAAATATAGGTTGTGTTTCAGTAGGTCTATAGTAGGATGTGAGTATTTTAGACTTTTGGCAAATTCTTTGGTGACATTGATACTGTTGCCTTGTGATCTACACATTGAGGAACAAATTTATAGAGATCTAGCACTATCTTCTTGTTAGGTAACATCGAGTCAGCTCCAACTCTTAATGAGTGACCTTATGTACAACAGAATGACACACTACCTCGTCCCGTGCCATCCTCAGAATCATTGTTATGCTTAAGCCCAGTGCTGCATTCATTGTGTCAATCCACCTCATTGAGGGTTTTCCTTTTTTTTTTTTTTGCTGATTTTCTACTTTAACAAGCATAATGCCATCTTAAGGACTGGTCTTCCCTGGTACCATGACCAAAGTACAAGACATGGAGTCTCACAATCCTCATTTGCAAGAAACATTCCAGATTCACTTCTTCTAGGAAGGATTTATTAATTCTTCTGGAAACCCATGGTATATCCAATATTCTTTGCCAACACAGTAATTTAAAGTCATCAGTTCTTCTTTGATCTTCCTTATTCATTCTCCAAGTTTCAAGTTTTGAATGCACAGGAGGCAATTGAAAGTAGAATGGCTTGGGTTAGGCACATCTTAGTCTTCAAAGTAGTATCATTGTTCTTGAAAACTGGGCAATCGACTTTCACAGTTATACCACCTCAGAAATGCAAGGAGGGGTTGCTATGATTCTGACCTGACTCGACAGCAACATGTCCATTGATTTCTTGACTACTGTTTCCATGGGCTTTGATTTTACATCCAAATAAAATGAAATTCTTGACAAATTCAATCATTTCTCACATTAACATGATGTTGCTTATTGGTACAGTTGTGAGGATTTGCTTTTCTTAATGTTGAGGTGTAATCCATACTGAATTTTGTAATCTTTGATCTCATCAAAAAGTACTTCAAAGAGTCAAATGAGAACCTACAGATTGGGACAAAATATTTGGTAATAACATATCTGACAAGGGAATTATCTCTAGAATTTATAGAAAACACCAACACCTCAATAACAAAAAGACAAACAATCCAATTAAAAAATGGGCAGAAGACATGAATAGACACTTCCAAGAAGGATATTCAAGTGGCCAGCAAACATATGAAGAAATGCTCATGATCATTAGCTATTAGAGAGATGCAAATCAAAACAACAATGAGGTACCATCTTGCTCCGGCACTAGTAGCAAAGTTCA
>NW_006921922.1:1120473-1129632 GCF_000298275.1 Orycteropus afer afer
GGGAGGGGAGCTGTTGCATTGTGGTAAACTGTGGTCAATGTCATGAGGCAAAGTATATGTGAACTGCTGTATGGAAAGTGAATTTGCTCTGTAAACCTTCACCCAAATCACAATTGAAAAAATAAATAAATAAATACTTCAGGTCCTCTTCATTTTCATCAAGCAAGGTTGTGTCATCTGCATACCACCGGTTGTAAATCAGTCTTCTACTAATCCTCATGCCATTTTCTCCTTCATATAATCCAGCTTCTCAGATTATTTGCTCAGCATACAGATTGAATGAGTATGATAAAAAGATACAATCCTGACTCACACCTTTCCTGATTTTAAACCATGCAATATTGTTTTTATGTCTGAATTACTAAAGTTGTCTATGTACAGAATCCTCATGAACACAAAGAAGTGTACTAGAATTCCTATTCTTCACATTGTTATCCATTATGTTTTATGATTCACATGTTCATATGCCTTTGTATAGTCAATAAAATGCAATTAACATATTATATTCTTTGCTTTCAGCAAATGTCCATCTGATATCAGCAATGAAACCTCTCAATCCATATTCTCTTCTAAAACAATCTTGAATTTCTGACAGTTCTTTGTCTATATATGGCTAGAACTGTGTTTTAAATGTTTTCTGCAATATTTTAACTGCATCTACAATTAATGATATTGCTCAATAATTTCCTTTTCCTGTTGGATCATCTTTCTATAGGAAGGGAAGAAATATGGATCTCTTCCTGTCAGTAGTTCAAGTAGCTGTCTTCCAAATTTCTTGGCATAAGCAAGTGAGTGCTTCCAGTACTGCATCAATTTGTTAAAACATTTTCATTGGTATTCCATAAATTTGTGGAACTTGTTTTTCACAAAGTCATTACTCCCGCTTGGATTTGTTACTTCACTAGCATCAGCTCTGTGTCATATGTTACCTCCTGAAATGATTGAATGTCAACCAATTCTTTTTGTCACAGTGATTTTGTTGATTCCTTCCATCTTCTTTTGATACTTCCTGCATTGTTCAATATTTTGCCCATAAAATAATGCAACATCAGCTTGACATTTTTGTTCAGTTCTTTCAGCTTCAGAAATGCCAAGTGTATTCTTCTCTTTTGGTTTTCTAACTCCAGATACTTGTACATTTCATTAAATTCTTTGTCTTCTGCTGTCACCTTTTGAAATGTTCTGTTCAGATTTTTTACTTCATGATTTCTTCAATTCACTTTAGTTACTCTCCATTCAAGAGCAAGTTTCAATCTCTTTCAACATCCATTTTTGTCTTTTTTTTTCTTCCTTTTTTAAATGACCTTTTGCTTCCTTTATGTATGATGTCATTGATGTCATCCCACAACTTGACTGTTCTTCAGTAACTGTAACTGATGTTCAATGTACCAAATCTGTTTTCAGACAGTCTCTAAATTCAGGTGTGGTATATAAGGTCATATTTTGGCTTTTAGGGGGTGTTTTAATTTCCTTTATCTTCAATTTAAACTTGTATATGAGCAAATTTCACAGTCAGCCCTTGCCCTTGTTTTGATTAATGATATCAACCTGCTCTCTATCATTTATTTCAACAGATGCAAAGAAATTCATTCATATGTATTCCATCTGGTGAGATCTGTTTGTATAGTCACCATTTATGTTGTTGAAAAAAGGTATTTGTAATGAATATGTCATTACTCTTACAAAATTCTATCATGCAATGTTTTTTAACTTGTTAACTTTTAAAAAAATTGTGCTTTGAGTGTAAATTTACAACTCAAATTTGTTTTATATTTAACAGTTTTTGTATATTTGATTTCACAGCCCAATTACAATCCCTGACCATAACAAACTCTTGTCCCCTCCTGTCCCTGTGACTATCCCTTCTTACCTATACATTTCTGTCTTTCTAGATTTCCCTCTATTGTTCTAAGGGGGGCATCTCCCTAGAGTAGGTTAGTGCATCACTCAGGGGTAGGTTTTCTGCATGAAGTCTTTCTACTGTTGGGCTGATTTTGACATTATTTTTTTTATCACCAAGTCTTTATTTTCTAACTACTGATTATTTCTTTGTTTCTAATTTTCACATTCTAATCACCAGTAATTATTGATGCTTCTTTACTGCATGTTTGATCAATTTCAAATTGCAAAAGTTGGTAAAAAAAAAAAATCTTTAATTTCGTCATCTTTGGCTGAATAGTTAGTGTATAAATATGAATATAGTCATAATAATCTGTCTTCCTTGTAGGCATATAGACCTTATTCTATCACTGATAAAATTGTACTTCATGGATTTCCATGATTGGGAAATGATTCTATAGCAACTAACTCTTGGCTCTGGAGGAAGATCCCTGTAAATTTCAGCTTCTGTAGCTCAACATTCCTTGGTTCCTTGGCCATCTTTCCATGACTTCTCTCTTCCCTAGTTTGTGTTTGCTTGTCTTTGTGTGTATTCTGTTCTTTTTATTACTTAGAAGTGATCAGGGTTAGGTTACACACTACCTTGATGTAGTGTCATTAACAAATCAAAGAACAGTCAGTTTCCAAACAGAAACTCCAACATATATATGTTGTTATGTGCAATTAAATAGATTCTGACTCATAGTAATAGAACTGCTCCATAGGGTTCCTTACACTATAATCTTTATGATAAATCACAGGGCCTTTACTTGGAGCAACTGGTAGTTTTGAATAGTTGACCTTTCAGTTAGCAACTGAGCCCTTAACTGGTATGCCATCAGGGAGGACACAATTTCTTTCAAGACAGGAAAAAGAATTTAGAACAGTGTCACTAATTGATAACAAGGGTAATATTTATTTAAACCCAGACATATGTATGTGAGCTAAACACTGTAATTAAAATGCATAGATTGTCAGACGGGATTTAAAAAAAATACTCAGTTGTATTCCTCTTTTAAGAACCATATCTTAATTATAAGGTTTCAGGATGGCAAAAAGTAAGCCTAAAGAATAATGTCTAAGGCATTTGACTACTAACTAGAGTGCTGTAGGTTCAAACCCATCAGCCACTCCTCAGAAAGAAGACTGGGCAGTCTACTGCTATAGAGATACTGCCTCAGGAACCCACAGAGGAGATGCTATAAGTTGGATCTGACACAACAGCAGTGAGTTATTATTATTTTTTTTTTTAAAGGAAAAATATATTACATAAACCAATAATAGAAAAAAAGTTGACTTTAAAGCAAGGGTCATCACTAGAGATAAAGAGAGATAGTTGTGTGCATGTGTGTGTGTGTGTGTGTGTATGTTAATAAAATGGGAGATAACCTACTGGGAAGATTAAAAAAAAAATTCAATTGTATAAGGACATAGTACCTTTTCCTCCTAATATACCAACAAAAACTAAATTCATTGCCGTTGAGTTGGATCCAACTCATAGCAACCCCTCCTTGGGTTTCCAAGGCAGTATCACTATGGAAGTAGATTGCCCAACCTATCTTTCTAGGAGTGGCTGGTGAGTTTGAACTGCCAGCCTTCTGGTTAGCAGTCAAATGACTTGGGCCCTATGCCACCAGAGCTCTTTCTGGATATATAAAGTAAGAATTAACAGAACTAAAAGGAAACATAGATAAATGTAAATTCACAATAAGGGTTAACATGACTTTTTGTATAATTAATAAAAAAGAGTCATGGATATAAAGATTTGTACAAGTTTAAAACTTTGATTTAAGTGACATATGAAATGCTATACTGAATAGTTACCAAAAAAAAAAAACCCTCACTGCCATTGAGTCAGGTCTGACTCATAGCGACCCCTCCTTGAGTTTCCAAGGCAGTGTCACTACAGAAGTAGATTGCCCAACCTTCCTTCCAAGTAGTGGCTGGTGTGATTGAACTGCCAGCCTTCTGGTTAGCAGTCAAATGCCTTAGGCACTACACCACCAGGGCTCCTGTACTGAATAATTACAGAATGCAAATAGTTTTCTAGTTTTCTTGGAACATTTATGTACTTTGGCTATTTGCAGGTCTAAATAAGCAGTGTTAATTAATCTCAGAAACATGCAGACTGAAATCTCAGAACACATGGAAACTAAGCAAGAAAACAATAGAGAAAATGATTCAAAATCTCTAAATATTTGGAAAATAAGCAATAGAGTTGTAAACCATTCATCAAAGAAGAACTCACAGTGGTACAGATATACAAAGCAGAACTGCTTCCTAGGGTTTTTTGTCTTCAATCTTTACAGGGGCATTTTGCCAGGTATTTTTTCAGGTGTGTAGCTGAGTGAGTCAAACAGCCAACCTTTATTTAGTTTAGTAGTTGATCATAAACAATTTTTGCCACTCATACACCTCCCATTAACATACTTATTCAAAATCTTACAGTCAATAATTAATTTTACCAATGTAAATAAATATTCACGTAACAGGCCTACTAAATATTTCAGAAATAGCCTGTTTAATCATGGGAAAAAAATCATATTAAAAAGTCGCTGCTTTTGAGGAACTTCTAATTCATCAAGCAGAAATTCAGATGATTGCAAAATTAGATATTAATTTTGAGAAATATTGATAGGTAAGATATAATATTATGTAGTAATATTATATTGTAACAATAATTGCTGTAGAGTCACTGAGGCAGTGCTTTTTAGCAAAATAGTAGCGAGGTATAACCATTTGGGGGGTGCGCTGAAAAAATCACATCTTTGGATGTGAGGCACTGCTTGAAAGCAGAATATAAAGTAATGGGAAGGCTAGGAGGAACTTCAGTAAACTGAGTAATGTTAATCTGAAAACATTCAAGAAATTTGGGGATATATGACTATTTTTCTCTTTGGTGTCTGTAGTGCTGCTGTAACAGAAATACAAGTGGATAGCTTAACACGCAGGAATTTATTCTCTTACAGTTTAGGAGGCTAGAAGTCCAAATTCAGACTGCTAACTCAAAGGGCTTGGGGCAGGCTCTTTATTATCCATGTATCTACCTTCCCTTCCCCTGCCAAAGATTTTTTTTTTCCCCCTTTGGAAAAATAAAACTTTATGTAAGGTAAAGAGTTCTGGAATGTTGTGTGGTGCAATTTGGAGCACAGATTCAACACTGTCTGGAAACACCAAGCCTCCTTCCAAAGGGAGTGCTTCAGAAAATAATATCTTAGAACTTTCAGAAAAGAAAAGGAAAATGACAAAGAATAAAAGTTCTCAAATCATATATAGATTCTTAACATTGGCAGAAAAGTTCATGTGCCTACATGTGCCTTGAAAATATTTTTTATTTCTAAATCTGATAAATATTTCATGAAAATTAAAATTGACAAATCATATTATTAATATTTTTTCATGGAAAATTCATCTAAATGCTAGATAAACACTGAAATTCATGTATGTGAGAAGTGGCTTGGATTATGATAAAAAGATAGTCATTCAAAAGGCATTTGTTATTTATCAAGAATTTATCAAATATACATAGTTTTGTATATAGCTAGGTATATAAAGGATGAAATAATATTAGAAAAAGTATTATTCCCATGTTTTCTTAAGGTTGTTAATTTCAAGAGGCATGGATATAATCAACAACATAGGGAGCCCTGATGGCATAGTGCCTAAGGCATTTGACTGCTAACCAGAAGACTGGTGGTTCAAACCCACCAGCCACTCCTTGAAAGGAAGGTTGAGCAATGTATTTCCCTAGTGACACTGCCTTGGAAATCAAAGGAGGGGTAACTATGAGTCGGATATGACTCCACGGCTGTGAGTTTGGTTTAGTTTTGTTTAACAACAGCAACATAAAATCAAGATGTATTAATTATCACTGGTGATTGGAATGCAAAAGTTAGAAACAAAGAAGAATTACTGGTAGTTGGAAAATTTGGTATTGATGACAGAAATAACACTAGAGACCACATGATAGAATTTTGGAAGACTAATGACTTAATCATTGCAAATATCTGTTTTCAACACATAGACTTCATCAAATGGAGCACACAGGAATCAGATTGACTACATCTGTGACAAGAAGTGACAGAAAAGCTCAATATCTTTAGACAGAACAAAACCTGGAGCTGATTGTAGAACAGACCATCAACTGCTCATATGCAAGTTCAACTTGAAGTTGAGGACAATTAAAACAAGTCCATGTGAGCCAAAAAATGACCTTGAGTATATCTCTCCTGAATTTACAGACCACAGAAAAAATAGATTTGATAAATTGAACACCAATAACCAAAAACCAGAAGAGTTGTGAGATGACATCAAGAACATCATCCATGAAAAATGCAAGAGGTCATTAAAAAGATGAGAAAGGAAGAAAAGAATAAAACGGATGTCAGAAGAGACTCTGAACATTGCACTTGAGTGGAGAGCAGCTAAAACAAATGGAAGAGATGACAATATAAAAGAGCTGAACAGAAGATTTCAAAGAGCAGCTTGAGCAGACAAAGCCAATTACTATAATGAAATGTGCAAAACCTGGAGTTAAAAAATCAAAAGGGAAGAACACTGTTGGCATTCCTCAAGCTGAAAGAATTGAGGGAAAAAATAAAACAAGCCTTGAGTTGCAATATTGAAAAATTCTACGGACAAAATATTGAATAATGCAGGAAGCATCAAAAGAAGATCTAAGGAATACATGGAGTCATTGTACCAAAAAGACCTGGTCAATCTTCATCAATTTCAGGAGGTGACATATGATCAAGAACCTATTGAAGAAAGAAGTTGAAGCTGCACTGAAGGAACTGGCAAAGAACAAGGCACCAGGAATTGATGGAATACACCTTGAGATGTTTCAACAAACAGATATCCTGTTGGAGGCACTCACTCGGTTATGCCAAGAGATTTGGCCAACTGACTGGAAAAGATCCATATTTGTTCCCAATCCAAAAAAGGGGATACCACAGAATGTGGAAATTATCGAACAATATCATTAATATTGCATGTAAGTAAAACCTTACTGAAGATAATTTTAAAAAATGATTACAGCAAAATATTGACAGAGAACTTCCAGATTTGTAAGATGGATTCAGAAGAGGATGCAGAATGAGAGATATCAATGCTGATGTCAGATGGATCTTGGCTCAAAGCAAAGAATACCTGAAAGATATTTATTTATGTTTTATTGACTATTCAAAAGCCTTTGATTGTGTGGATCATAAAAAATTAAGTGTAACATGAAGAAGAATGGGAATTCCAGAACACTTAATTGTAATCACAAGAAACCTGTACATAGTGTAGGAGGTTGTTGTTTGAACAGAACAAGGGGACACTGCATAATTTAAAATCAAGAAGGGAGTGTATCAGAGTTGTATCCTTTCACCTTACTTATTCAATCTGTACGCTGAGCAAATAATCCAATAAATCGGACTATGTGAAGAAGAACATGGCATCAGGATTGGAGGAAGAATCATTAACAACCTACTATACACTGACAACACAACTTTGCTTGCTGAAAGTGAGGATGACTTGAAGCACTTACTGATGAAGATTGAAGAATACAGTCTGCAGTATAGATTATATCTCAATTAAAAAAAAAATCCTCACAACTAGACCTATAGCCAGCATCACGATAAATGAAGAAAAGATTGAAGTTGTCAAAGACTTCACATTGCTTGGTTCTGAAATCGACACCAATGGAAGCAATGGTCAGGACATCAGGCAACTTATATCATGGGTAAATCGGTTGCTGAGGACCTCTTTTAAGTGCTGAAGAGCAAAGATATCTCCTTGAGAATAAGGAGTGCCTGACACAAGACATGGTACTTTCAATCGCCTCATAATGCATGTGAGAGCTGGACAATGAATAAGGAAGACCAAAGAAAAGTTAATGCTTTTGAGTTGTGGTGCTGGTGAAAAATGGTGAAGGTACCATGGACTGCTAAAAGATCTAAAAAATCTGGCCTGGAGGAAGTGCAGTAGGTATGCTCCTTGAAAGAGAGAATGGCCAGACTTCGTCTCACCTATTTTGGTCATGTTGTGAGAAGGGAACATTCACTGGAGAGGGATGTCATACTTCGTAAAATGGAGGGTAAATGAAAAAGGGGAAAGGCCTCAATGAGATGGATTAACACAGTGGCTGTTGCAATTGGCTCAAGTATAGCAAGGATCATGGAGCTGGTGTGGAACTAGGCAAAGTGTCATTCTGCTTTGTGCAGGGTCACTATGAGTCAGAGACACCATAATGGCACTTAACAACAATAACAGCAACAACAACAATGTAGCTTTATATGCCAATATTTAATACTGAATGGAAGATTTCAAAGAGCAGCTCAAGAAGACAAAGTTAATTATTATAAAGAATTGTGCAAAGACCTGGAGCCAGAAAACTGAAAGAAAAGAACATGCTCAGCATTTCACAAACTAAAAGAACTGAAGAAAAAACTCAAGCCTCAAGTGGCAATAATGAAAAATTTTATGGGCAAAGTATTGAATGATACAAGAAACATCAAAAGAAGATGGAAGGAATACACAGTCCCTGTACCAAAAGGAATCAGTTGATGTTCATCTATTATAGGAGGTGGCATATGATCTAGAACCAAAGTATTGAAGGAACAAGTGGAAGCTGCACTGAAGGAAGTTGTGAAAACAAGATTCCAGGAATTGACGGACAATTCAGTGAGATGTTCCCACAAATGGATGGTACGTTGGAGGCAATTACTTAACTATGCCAAAAATCTGGAAGACAGTTACCTGGCCAACTGACTGGAGGAGGTCCATATTTGTACTCTTTCCAAAGAAAGGAGATCCCATATAATGTTGAAATTATCAAACAATACCATTAACATCACACACAAGTAAAATTGTGGTGAATATTATTCAAAAACAGTAGCACTAGTATCCTGATAGAGAATTTCCAGAAATTCCAGCAAGATTCTGAAGAGGATGTGGAACAAGGGATATCATTGCTAATGTCAGATGGTTCTTAGCTGAAAGAAGAATACCAGAAAGATGTTTACTTGTCTTTTATAATATGTGGTCTAATCTGGAGAAAGTTCCATCTGCACTGGAAAAGAATATATATTGTGGTGTTTTTGGGTAGAGTGTTCCGTATACATCTGTGAGGTCTTGGTTGATTGTGCTGTTTAGAACGTCTATGTCTTTGTTAAGTTTCTTTCTAGCTGTTCTGTCCTTTATCAAAAGTGGTATATTAAAGTCTCCTAATATACCTAAAGTCTCTGGTAGCATAGTGGCTAAGGCACTTGACTGCTAACCAGAAGGCTGGCGGTTCAA
>NW_006921922.1:1130047-1132890 GCF_000298275.1 Orycteropus afer afer
TGTTGTTGTTTGCTGTCGAGTCGGCCCTGACTCATAGTGACCCCTCCTTGGGTTTCCGAGGCAGTATCACTACGGAAGTAGATTGCCCAACCTTCCTCCTGAGGAGTGGCTGGTGGGTTTGAACCGCCAGCCTTCTGGTGAGCAGTCAAGTGCCTTAGGCACTATGCTACCAGAGCCTAGGAGGCTAGAAGTCCAAGTTCAAAGTGTCAGCCCTAGGGGCTTCAGATCTGCCTTTAGTTCTGACCCATTGGAGCTGAAGACTTCTTTCTGACTCACACAGCTACTGGCTGCTGAAGTTGACAAACCCAAGTTTAATAGGTAAAATGGCATAATCCCAAAATCAGCAGGCAATATGGCAGGCCTGGTTCAAGTCCAGGAACAATCCCCAAATTGGCAAACAACATGTCAGGTCACTGGTTAAAGTCCAGAAACTGGAGATGAAGACTTGTCCAAATGCAGGATCTAAAACATGTCAAGGAGCTGGAGAAGTTTCTCAAAGTTTCTCTTTATTTACTGAAAGCAGTCCACACCTCAACCACAACTACTTATCTGCTCATAGCAGATTCTACCATGGAAGTGATTACAATCTCATCATGGGGAATAACTCCTTATAGTTGCCTGTTGTTGTTGTTATTTGCCATCGAGTCGGCCCCGATTCATAGTGACCCCTCCTTGGGTTTCCGAGACAGTATCACTACGGAAGTAGGATTGCCCAACCTTTCTTCTGAGGAGTGGCTGGTGGGTTTGAACCGCCAGCCTTCTGGTTAGCACTCAAGTGCCTTAGGCACTATGCTACCAGAGCTCCCATATAGCTGCCTAGTCACTCAAAACCACAGCCCAGACAAGTTGGCACACAACCTTAACTACTACATGTTACTTGATATATGGTTTTCCATCCTTTGATTTTTAGATCATTTTTTACTTTTTGTCTGAGATATGTCCCTTGTAGACGACATATTGATGAGTCATGTTTTCTTATCCATTCTGTTACTCTCTGTCTCTTGATTGGTGCACTTAATTCATTTACATTCAGTGTAATTATTGACAGGTATGAATTTACTACTGCCATTTTGTTGTCATTTTTTTGAGGTGTTGATGGTTTCTTTGTTCAAGGTATTTTTTCTATGCTGAACTTATTTGTTTATGAATTTTCGTTTCATTTCTTTCACTGCTATTCTTGTAGTGTTTACTAAGACTTATGAATTTCTTTTTGTTTTTTTTTTGTGAAGGGTTTATTAGTTTTCTTTGAGATTATCTTGCCATTTATTATTATCTTCCCAAAAGTGAAGCAATCCAATCTATCTTTATATCATCTTCTCTTCTTCTCCATGTGGAGTTCTGTAACTATATTATTTATTTCCTCTTTATACTTTGTAGTTATTATTAACATCTCTGGTTTCTTATTTTCACTCTTATAAGTTTATTTTATATTTGATACTTTTGTCTCTAGGTTGATTCCAGGTGATGTTGCTGTATGGTCTTAATGTCTAGTTGTCGTCTGCCATAGTTTGTTCTCTATCAGAAGGACTCCCTTTAGCATGTCTTGTAAAGTTGGTCTGTTTTTTGCAAATTCTCTTAATTTCTGTTTACCAGGTTGTGGTGGTTATGTTTTTATGTTAATTTGGCTGTCCCTGGTTGAGTGGTTGGGGAGCTGGTGGTAGTTATTCCCCATGATAACACTGGTAATAAACTCCATGGTGGGATCTATCACAAGCAGCTGAGTAGCTGCTTTGGGTATGTGGTCTGCTACCTGTATATAAGAAGCAGATTTGGGAATGGTCTCGAGCTTATGACTTATGGCCCACTTGGACCCTGCATATAGCAGCCTGCAATGCTCTGCCAACCTTGGAACTTACAATGGACTTGAATTAATGCCCTGATGTGTGGTTTGGTAACATCAGGACTGTGTCTTTTTACTTGTCAACGTTGGGCTTCTCCGTCTCAACAGCTAACAGCTGTCTGAGTGAAGAAAAGCCTCTAGATTCAGTGGACTGGGAGCTGGAGGCAGAGCTGAAGCCCAAGGCTGAGGGGCTTTCACCCAGCCCCTAGACCTTGACACATTGAACTTGGACTTAAAGCCTCCAAAATGTAAGGGAATAAACTCCTGTTTGTTCAAGCCATCCTATTTGGGGTATATTTCTCTCAGAGTGGCATGAGGTAACCAGAACACAGGTAATGTCTTAATTTGTCATTATATTTGAGAAAAAAATTTGCTGAATATATAATTCTTGATTGGCATTTCTTTCAATGTTTGTATACAGGATTGTATTGTCTTCCTGCCTGCATAATTAATGCCAAGAAATTAGAGCTTACTCTCATTTGTTCTCCTTTATTAGTAGCTTTTCAGGTTTTCCCCTGCTACAATAAAGATTATTTCTTTGTCTCTGATTTTGAAAATTTTATTATGAAATGTCTTGGTGACTTCCTTTTGGGGTCTATCCTATTTGGGGCTTGTTGCACTTCTTGAATACATTATCTTCTCATCTTTCATGATATCAAGGAAGTTTTCTTCCAAAAAATATTTGACACTTTTCTTGGTATTTTTATTTTTTTCTTTCATTTCCTGTTCTTGTTTTTGATTTCTGATCACACATATGTTATTCCTCTTAATGGTATCGCGAATAATTTAGGATTTCTTCATTTTGTTTTTCTTTCATTCTTTTTTCAATTGTTTCTCTAACAGATTAATGTTGAGGAAATTATCTTCAGTCTCACTAATTCTCTGTTCCATTGATTCAATTCTACTCCTTTGTTCTTCCAATGCATTAGCTATTTCTGTGATTTTAGTATTATTCTTCTGTATTTATATTTCCTGTTTTGGTATCGTTTTTAATTTTCCATTT
>NW_006921922.1:1132990-1141764 GCF_000298275.1 Orycteropus afer afer
TTTTTTTAATTCTTCTGGAGTTTTGTCTGTTTTCCTTGATTTTGTCTGTGGGGTTTCTTCAAAATTTCCCTCAATCCATTGAAGATACCTAAATATAATTCTTTGGAATTGATTATTGGGAGATATCACTAGCATTTCTTTCACTGGAAGATTTTCTGAACTTACGTTTTGATGACTTTTTTGAGCCTTCTTGTCTTGTTTTCTTGTGTGATTTGAAGTTGTCTGCAGTCTCCAGGACATTGTAGTGTTGTTATATTTATTGATTGATTGCATGTTCATTTTCTTCACCCTGAGTTTTGGTTTTCTTATGTTTTAATATACCCAATAAAAAGGGCAGATGTTTTACTTGTACCACTAGTTTGGCAGCACTAGGGCACTGACCACTTGTCTCCAGGTGTATTTGGTAGCAGGTAGGAGTGAGGACACAAGTCTCTGATCACTGATTATGCACAGCAGCTGAGGGCAGGTGTTTGCCATCTTTTGTTCTCAGTCCAGTTTTGCTTGATTTGATGGGATGGGGAAGCAGATGTAGATATGGCTAAGTAAGGTAATTGGCTCCCAATTGGTAGGGAAAGATAGAATGAAAAAGAAGGGGGTGAGGGGAGAGGAGAAGAGGGGAAAAAAAAAGGATGGGAAGAGGGAAGAGCTAAGAAGAAAACAAAACAAAACAAAACAAAACAAAAAAATACGAAAAGAAACATGAGAAAATGTAGAAGGGGAAACAAAAAACCCCAGCAATTACTGGCCCAACTGACAACTGCCAGCATGACTGCTATGGAAGAGAATGTTGCTCCATAAGCACATGCAGCATTGGATCTGATGTATCAAAAGTGACATTATTATTATGTGGAGGTAGTGGACAGTGGGGTACTTGCTCAGCTGAGTCAACAAATATAGAGAAGGAAGACAAAATAAAAGGTGGAGATGTGTGGAAGAAATACATAAAAAAGAAACTGGTGAAAAAACAAAGTAGGAGAGAGAGAAAGACTGATAAGGGAAGATGAAAAGGAAACAAACAAACAAAATAGCTGGTACAATTGTTAGCCACCAAATATAACTGTAGCAGAAACACTGTCCTCATTTTGGGAGAGCTCACACTGCCATTCACAGAGGGATGGCAGGAGATGGTACTGATCATGAAAGGGAAGGAGATAAAAGTAAAATAAAAGAAGGGTAAAGAAGAAGAAACAAAATATAAAAAGGAAGAGAAAACCAAACAGGAAAAGAGGAAAGAACTAAGAAGAAAGAGAAAGGGGGAAAAAAAGGAACGAGGAAAAAATGCAGCACAATGCTGTTGAAAGTGCCAGTCACCAAACACAGCTGTGTAGACACACAGCATTCCATCTGCCAGAGTGTACAACTCTGACTGGGGAGATGTGAGGACAGGTTTTCTAACCATGCGGATGGTGTAGGAGGGATTCTCATTCATTGGGGAAAACAGAAAGAAGAACTAAGCAGAAAAGTAAAGGAAACAAAAAAAGACAACTATGCATCACTGGCAGTAGGGGGAATGTGATCAGCTGCCACAGTGTGTGGGAGGGCTGCATCTCTGCTGTCCAAGAGGTTGTACAAAGTAAGCAGGAAGGAAACACCTCTCTGTTAGCCTCATAACCAAAGTGGGTGCTGATGCAGTCCCGGGCAAGTAGAGCCAGTTATCTTCTTTTTGCTCTGATTGGAATGCTGCTTGAAATAATCCAAAATGGCCATACTGTGCCAGTTGGCAGTTTACTGCTCCATGCTCACAGTTTTTGTTCAGTCTCTTCTCATTGTTTTCTGATCTCCTTCTTCATCATTTATTTTGATGTTCTGGCATCTATAATTATTATCTGTAACTCTTTTCCTTGTTTTTTTGAGTCTTTGTTGTAGAGGGTCTAGAGAACACATCTGCCTAGTCTACCATCTTGGAACCTCCTCTGTACCTTGATTGACTTTCAAATGTTAAACTAAACTTCAATTCCTGTAAAGAGAAACCCATGTTGTCATGAAATATTATTGTCTTTATGTATTTGGGAGCTTGATTTCTTGTTATTTAGACTACAATCTATATTCATAGAAATACTAGTCTGTAATTCTTCTTTCTTATATTACACCTTTTAGTCTTTGATATCAGGATTATCCTGTTGTTGTTGTTGTTGTTCTGTGCCGTCGAGTCAGATGCAACTCATAGAGACCCCTTCTTGGGTTTCCGAGCTGATATCACTACAGAAGTAGATTGCCCAACCTTTCCTCTGAGGAGTGGGTTTGAACTGCCAGCCTTCTGGTTAGCAGTCAAGTGCCTTAGACACTAGGCTACCAGAGCTCCTAAGACTATCCTAACTTCATAAAACAAATTGGAAGTTTTCCTTCTTTTAAAAATTATGATTTTTTTTTTTTTTTCATCAGGAATTGATCTTTAACATGGAAGTGAATATCAGGTACCTCAAATAGGTGAAAATGCTTTTTGAACTAAGTAAGAATTGAGCACTGTGGATCTGGGGATATTACTTTTCCATTATAAATTTTTTAGGTAAAATGTACTTTTTAAAAAATATGTGCCTTATTGCTTTAATGAAATATAAATAATTAATATAAAACTATCAAATTTTTTAAATGAATTTCTCAAAATTTCATTTTCAAAATACCTTGCCAATATAAATATTTGGTAAGAAAATTATTCACCAAAATATCAATAGGAAATTATTAGCTACAGCCAGATATAGAAGGCTCTCATTAATCTGAAGGTATTTGCACATTTTTGTGCCTGAATCTAATTAGTGTTTATACAGAGTGATTGGTACCAGTGATCAAGACTGAGAAAATTGAAATGACTGATGGAAATTTTAATATTTGGAACATCGTTCTGGTTAATATACTTTTGCAATACTTAAGGGAATTGGAAAGACTGAAGTGTGTGAGTAATTGAGGTCATTTCTCATGTAAATCTGGAAGTCTGCAGAGCTCACATAAGTGCAGA
The DNA here is from genome assembly GCF_000298275.1 of Orycteropus afer afer. Lineage (NCBI taxonomy): Eukaryota > Metazoa > Chordata > Mammalia > Tubulidentata > Orycteropodidae > Orycteropus > Orycteropus afer. The sequence continues at coordinate 1,135,944 of NW_006921922.1, forward strand.
GATTCCTTTGAGTTTGCTGCTGCCGCCAAGAAATAGCTCCACTAATTACTAGAAATGAGAGAGACTGTGAGGAGATAATATGATTTATGAGCTTTGCTTATAATTTGGTAGAAACATGACCCAAATGCAAAAACACAGTAATTCACAAGTATTGAACAAATGAGATCTGGACATTTTTGATACTGAGGAGTTAAATGGATAAACTTCAAGAAAATTCTCAGGAAATAGATTTGAAATGTATCACTGAGTGGTCCTGTGACAAAGAAAAAAATAATTTTTGTGGAATAATGTGAATTTTATTTCAATAAAATTTTGTTTAGTAAGTTAGATCCTCAAATATGAATTTTTATACATGGCAACAAATAGTTCTTTAATGAAGGCAAGCATTAATATTGTCCTTCATCTTTTCCTTCTCATTACTAATCATCATATTCAACACCTACTGGATGGCAGATATTGTGTCGGTGTTTTAAAATACATCCATACATATATCAAGGAGCTCTGGTAGCATAGTGCCTAAGGCATTAGACTGCTAACCAGAGGCTGGCAGTTCAAACCCACCAGCCACTGCTCAGAAGGAAGAACGGGCCATCTACTTCTGTAGTGATAACATCTCGGAAACCTAAGGAAGGGTCACTATGAGTTGAATCTAACTCAACAACAGTGAGTTCATACATATATCAACAACTTAGGGAATTTCAATCATGTTTTTCAGATAAGGAAACTTTTGTTCAGAGAGGTTGGTTATATTGACTAGTATCAAATGCCAGCAAATGGGGGGGAAATGCTTTGTTCTGAAAGTAAATGCAATGCTTTTCCATTTCATCATGCTCCCTCATTTTAAACATGTATTCTTTCTATCAACACATATGTACTGAATGCTTCGCATTTGTCATACTCTGTTCTTTACATTGATATAAAGTGATGAATAAAATGCCATTTCCTTTCTTGTACCTCTCACAGTCTTGCAGAGAGGGTATTCACCTAAACTCCTATTTAAGGCACCCGAAAATTTGACATTGACCTCCATATTCCTTTTTTTGGGGGAATTCTGCCCAAGTGGAAAAAACAAAGTAAAATCAATGCTACTGTAGAATTCCACAAGGGAGAAACACTCCTAAATATATATGATATATTATCTTCAATTATGATATAAAATAATAGTAAGAGGGACAAGAAAATTAAAAGATTAGAGAAAAATGCTGTACCAAAAAACGTATTTTGTTTTCACGTCTCAGAATTTCAATTACAATTTTCTCAGATGATTTCAAAAGATATTTTCTTATGATTTTAAGCCTGTGGAGGTAAAAGTTTGCATCACAGTCTTACTTAAATGATTATAAAACAATGTCAAGCATTTTCAGTTGATGAATTTCAAAGATGTCTGAGTTTTACCCAAACTATAAATTGTTACATCAGAATTACATACAAACATATGTTGCTGAAAACTAATTTCTCATTTATATTTTGCTGTGCACATAAACAACAACAAAATAGCATGATTTTGAATCAGTGCTCTTCTTATTTTATAATCAATCATTTAAACATGTAGCCACAACCATACATCTCCCCCCCCCCGCCCAGGTTGCTGTGGTGAGTTAGGAGCTCTGGTACCTAAGGCATTTGACAGCTAACCAGAAGGTTGGCAGATCAAACCTACCAGCAGCTTTGCAGAAGGAAAATGGGGCAATGTACTTCTGGTAAGGTTTATCACCTCACAATGCCAATGGGGATCACTATGAGTCAGAATCAACTCAATGGCAGTAAGGTAATTTGTTGTTGTTGTTTATGCTAAGTTACTGATTAATTTAATAATTCCTTTGATTTACATTTTAAGAAATTTATAGGTCTCACATAACTAACAACTGAGTGAATCTGATTGATGAACTATTTATGGAATGGAAAATCAATAAAGAAAATATCATATAATTGTGACTGACAATGAACCATATGTGGTGGAGGCTATGAATGGCATGAGGATAAGCACATGATATTCTGTTCCCATCTTTTAGGGCTATGTTGGAGAAATAATTATTACCAATAATATAACAGATTTGCATGGAAACAGTGAGCTACTGTTATCACTCTACTTAAGTATAAAAACAATGACATGTAATGACGGTAGGACTACTTTGTCAGATATCAGATGTTCAAACAAGATAGAACAGAAACTATTACACTTAAGGAAAAAAAAAAAGACTGAACTGAAGAAAACATAACACTGTACTCTGCCCATAAAAAGACCAACATCCAGGACAGCTTGATTATACAGAAGTTTGTTAGAATCTGCTGAAGAAATAACAAGCTGATGTAATTTGAGAGCAGAAGTATTTTACTCTATCCCTGCTGTAGAGATTCTTCCATCATATTCCTCCACAGAAGATGTCAAAGTTAGTGTACATGGAACAAAAACAGAAATGTAGATGGGAATTTGGAGAGTCATTATATTGAAACCAATGACATTTCTTCATTGCTCAATTTCTAGATCCAGGATTAAAGAAAATTGTATCCCAGGGAAATATAAATTTTATCTCAAGTAAATGCAAGGCAACAGCTAAGGAAAAAATATGAGAAGATATTTAAACGTTTTCTGAAAACATTTAGAATATTTTCCAAGTAGTATAAAAATTTTCCATTAGAGGTTTTGCTTTGGTGAATTTACAGGAATTGAAGAGCTGAGAAATCTTTACCTTGAGGATGAAGAACTTTAAACCTTAGTGCCAACATCACCATCCTGGTAGCCTTTGGTAGCAGAGCTACCCCAAAACATTGTGCATACTCATCAGCAACAGTTGGAAGTGAAGGAAGAAACTGTTTTTCCTTACTAAAAGTTCAAACTATTAAAATTAACTTTTAATATTTGAACAGTAAAATGGTAGCTATAATTACCTTTTTAGGGGAAGTATTCAGATTTTTTTTAAGTTCCAGGGATTCATTCTAAGATGGTAATATAACTAATACTAATATAGTGTTAGTTAGCTTTTCTTAAGCATCAGTTTTAACATTCAGTTATTTTTCATTAAATCAAGAGCACATCTAAAAATTACAATGTGGTATGGTGGTTTTAGTAATATAGACATTAACACAATATATAATCAGTTGCTTTCGACTCCATTCTGACTCATTGCAAATCCATGTGTGTTACAGAATTATTCTCCAGAGGGTTTTTAATGGTTGAGTTTTGAGAAATAAATCATCAGGTCTTCTGAAGTGCCTCTGGGTGGACTCAAACCTCCACCTTTTTGGTTAGCAGCCAAGATAACCATTTGCACCACCCAGGGATTCCAACACAAGGTTATGAGGTAGTATATATAGGAGGATGGATTCAACTGTAGGCATCAAAGGAAATTTTATGCAAGTGTGATGAATAACAGTTTGCCAAGTGACAGAGTTATGTTCATGGCCATATTTAGATAGAAACAAAGAACAAATAAAACAGGACTAGACAGACAGAAAGTTTAAAAGAATTAGCACAACCATAAGTGCATTCTTTTTCAAAAGGTATAATAGCATCTTCTTTATTGCCTGTATCAAATATATCATATCAAATAATATATTATCCAATTGACTCATTTAATGTAATATATGTAATATATAGCTTTTGAATGTTTATATGAAAGCTTATTCTTATGATAAAAGATAACAGAACTGTTCTATTTGTGTCTCTTGAATAACCAAACAGAAATAATGCATTTATTTGAATATCCCACAATATAAAATATTTTTCTCATTTTAACATCTACTATTTTTAGGCTTAAGATACAATTTTGTTTCTCCTATGATCCCTGGGATTTGTCAGAATGTCAAACTGGTCTGCAGATTAAAACTAGATAAAACGGTAATACTATATTTCCTGGTTATTAAATTAACAAAGACATTTTTATTTTCTTTGCTCTACAATGAGGAGGGAAGATTAATGTGAGGGAGGAAAAAAACAGTCTAATATGATTTTAACCTGTCGACTTCCCATTCTAGACACACAGCCTGCTGCAGTGTGCAAACAGGCACATAGACCACTAAAAGCAGCCGTTTTGCTATGTTGCTCAATACCAAGGGAGTGGAGTCTGCTTTTGCCATTTGCCAGCCAAAGGCTCTCTTGAGGCATGAGTAGCACCAGCTAAGTGACACAGAGATCAATAAACTATTTGCTACTTAAAGTGACTTTACAATATTCCTTAAGAGAACACAACTTGCATAGATTTAACCAGTTATTTCAGTGCGAGCATTTGTATTAGCATTTTTGTATATAACTTGATTTATGTTCCTCCTGATCTTACCATTTGAATACAATAAAATTCTCCTTCAAACCCTACTGGATCTTTTCTAAAGTGGGGCAACTGGGACACAAGAGTGAAGTTCCATCCCTAAGGCCTCTGCTAATTGGTATATCATTATTCTTTACCAGTGAAAGAGGACCCCATAAACATGCCTTTGGGAAGTGAGTGGTGTAACCTACACTTGGATAAATACTAAATTTATTCTTCATTAGCATCAGTTTTGTGATGATAAGCTGCAATCATTTTGCAGTTTACATCATTTTATTTGGGCTATTTTCCTCTTAGCCTTATCATCTCTACATGTTTCACTAATTTCACATACCCTATTTCTACTGAGGGACATTTTTCTGAAGATAATTCAGAAATGATTGTAGCAGTGCATGGACAGGGGACAGCCAGAAACACAAGCCAGGTTCAGAAGAGGACACTGAATGAAGAGTATCACTGCTGATGTCAGATGGATAATGGCTAAAAGCAGAGAAAACAGGAAAATATTTACCTTTGTTTTATTGACTATATACAAAGGCATTTGACTTAACAAATTAACATTTTAAGGAATAGCAATTCCAGACTGTTAATTGTGCTCATGCAGAAGCTGTACACAGACCAAGGAGTACCATGTGGTTCCTGAAAGGTATGTGTCAGGGTTGTATCCTTTCACCATACTTATTCAATCTGTATGCTGAGTCAAAACATGAGACTGTTGACTTTACTAAGAACATGGCATTAGGATTAGAGGAGGGTTTATCAACAACTTGTGATATGCAGATGATATAACTTTGCTTGCTGAAAGTGAAGATGACTTGAAGTACTTATTGATGAAGTTCAAAGACTACAGCCTTCAGTATAGGATTACATCTAAATATAAAGAAAACAAAAACCCTCACAAACAGACCAATAAACAAAGTCATGATACATAGAGAAAAGATTGGAATCTTCAAGGATTTCTTCTTATTTGATTCCACAATCAATGTTTATGGAAGCATCAGTCAAAAATCAAACAATATATGTCATTGCGCAAATGTACTGCGAAACAGCTCGTTAAAATGTTAAAAAGAAAAGATTGCCCTTTGAAGACTGAATAAGGAGTGCCTGACCCAAAGCCTGGTATATTCAATTGCCTCATATGCATGTAAAAGCTGGGTGATGAATAAAGAAGACTGACGAAAAACTGATGCATTATAATTATGGTGTTGGTGAAGAACATCAACTGCCAGAGGAATGAACATATCTGCCTTGGAAGAAGTACAGGAGAATGCTTCTTAGAAGCAAGGATAGCAAGATTTTGTCTCACATACATTGGACTTACTATCAGGAGGGACCAGTCCCTGGAGAAGGACATCATGCTTGGTAAAGTTGAAGGTCGGTGAAAAAGAGAAAGACCCTCAGCAAGATGGACTGACACAGTGGCAGTAACAATGGGCTCAGACATAGCAATGATTTTAAGAATGGCACAGAATTAGGCTGTTTTTCATTCTCTTGCACATAGGTCACTATGAGTCAGAATCTACTAAACAGCACCTAAAATCTAACAACATTTCTAA
>NW_006921922.1:1141948-1149249 GCF_000298275.1 Orycteropus afer afer
ATCTCTTAACTTAGGATCTCTTAAGATATATACATAATGCAAATAAACCATTGAAATGAAAAGAAATATTTCCTTGAAGAAATTCACTTTGACCAGTATGTATGTTTTAGTAAGAGACCACTAAATTATTTCTGTGGTAAATCGAGGTAGTAAATAGCATTAATAAGTAACTTACTGTAAGATTTCCCAATGGTTTATAGCACTGGTTTCTTTCTTCCTTTGTAAATATCTCTCCTCTATGAAAACTTAAGCCCCTATACTTTTCAGGTTTCTTCTCAAGTATGATAAAAAATACTTAACATGCAGCAAACCAACATTGTTGATATTTAGCCTGTAAAGGTCTTCATTATTTTATATTGATACTTTTTATAAGAAATGATAGTGCCTTAGTTCAAATGCAAAAGATTTATAATAAAAAATGTGTTAATGAATTTTTAAAAATATACACTATTTCAAAAGACCTGTATAATATGAATGTTTTTCTCTGAATCACTCAGCCATTATTTTCCCGATAGGCTGGCCTGAGGTAATTAGTTTTACTTTTCTTTGTGAAATCCATTGAGAACAGGTCATTGGATAATGAATGTGAATCAGAAAATCTTCAGCACATGCATTTTTAAACAATACTCCATAATGACTAGTTGTTCTGGCTTGATTCCCACTGGACAAATCAGTACAAGGGTCCAGAATGTCTGACACTGGGTCACTAGCACTAGAAGATGGGAATCAGGGTTTTGAATGTGGTTTTATTATTCAAGCTTATGCACACACAGATGGTTTCTCTTCATTAATTTAATTTAAATATTATGAAAGCAAACACGATTGAAACCAAGTAATTTAAGAAGTTTGTTGGAAATATTACTCCTTGCAATTATTTTGGGACTGGGGGATTTGGATGGCACTAAAATTGAATAGTATGTAAAAATGACCTAAAAGGGTAAATGAGAGGGTGAAGTGGATTAGGTGGCACAATTTATCCCTTAAAATAGCATTAATTTGAAGGATGGGTTCCTGTGAGGGAAGAGTAGGAAAGGTCATTTTTAAACATATTTAATAGTGATCTGATTATTCTCTCAAAACAATTTTCAGGATTTCTTAAGAATCCTTTATACAAAGCTAATGTGATAAAATTTAGATTATTTTATAAGCTCTGATGGGTGGGTTCAGTAATTTAACATAATTAACATAATATTATAATTAAATAAGTAGCTAGTAACTTTTTTTTTAAGTGGGTTTGTAGTTATTTAATAAAAAATTTACTTATTCACAATTAACTAAAACTTTGCACTTCTCTTTGTTAGAATTTTGTGACAGAGATTTTTCTTTTCTTTTTAAAAAAAAAAAAAAACAGGGAGTCCCCTTGTTTTGGTTCTCTAGTACTGCTATAACAGAAATACCACGAGTGGATTGCTTTAACAAACAGGAGTTTATACTTTCACAGTTTAGGAGGCTGGAAGTCCAAGTTCAAAGTGTCAACTCTATAATAGGGGCTGGGAGAAAATCCCTTGACCTTGGGCTCTACTCTTTCTTGCTTCCAGCCCAGTGGAAGCTGGAGGAATCTCTTAACTTAGGATCTCTTAACTATATGCTACTGAGAATGACAAACACATGTACAACAAGTAAAAGGGCACCATGTCAAGACTGGCAAGTAACATGGCAGGCCATTAGTTCAAGTCCAGAAATAGTCCCAAGATCAGCAGGCAATATGTCAGGTCACTGATGGCCCAGACAACTGCAGGATCCAGATGTGCTAAGAAGTTTGAGTCCTTCCTCACAACTTCTCTTTATATACTGGAAGCAGACCACACTCCAAAGGCAGTTACTTAGCTGCTTATAGCAGATTCCACCACGGAGTTGATTACCAATTTATCATGAGGAATTACTATATCCAGCTGCCCAGCCATTCAAAACCATGGTCCAGCCAAGTTGCACATAACCTTAACTACCACATACATTATTTATCTCGTTTCAGTCTTAATTCCAGAATGGCAAAATTCAGGCATAGTCCACAAACCACTCTCATTTCCCATAAAAATTGTAAGTCAAGATTTCCACTAAACTCCGCATAGGTTTCACTATTTTCTAGAGGGACTCATAAACCAAAACCAAGCCAAACACACTGCCATCAAGTTCATTTTGACTCATAGAGACTCATTTCCAAGGCTGTCAATCTTTACCAAAGTAGATTGCCTCATCTTCCTCCCTTGGAGCAGCTGGTGGGTTTGAACCGCAACCTTCTGGTTAACAGCCAAATGACACAAGAACTCCTTAGAACTCACTAAAAACTGATATATTCACAGTAACAGTTTATTACTGCTGAAAGATACAGATTGAAATCAACAAAGGGAAGAGGTCCATTGGAAACCCAAAAATGGAGCATCCATGTGTTCTTTCTACATGGAGTATGAACAGTGTTACTTTGTTGGTAATGCTGTGTGACAGTATGTACAGAGTACTGCCAACCAAGGAAGCTCACCTGAACCTTGGTCTACAATTTTATTGGGGCACTTTCATTGACTGCCCAGATGGCTGATCTCAGTTTCCTTCTCTTCTAAAGGTCAAGCTGTTACCATATTTCCTAATTCTCTCTAACCTAGATTACATTGTTACACTGTCTGGGGTAGCCAACCCTCTCTATAAATTGTATTATTAGACAATCTGATATAACTCAAGACTTCCATTCAAACAAACAAATTCCTAAGAGAGTTAAATTCCAAGGGTTCAGCCATTATCAGCAAACAACCAAGGGCAAAGGCCTGAACTCAGTTTGAATAAGAGGGAAGAACGTGTTAATCCAGGACTTGAGGCTGGACCTGCAAAAGAAATTTGGATGGTTGGCAAGAATTTTTCTTTCTGGGTATGTCATAACCTAGAAAATTGAGACAAAAGTCTATGGGAGTAGCAGAGTATAGTGTTGGGAACTATAAAAAAAATACACAATTACTAGTCAAGCAATCAGAAGCACTGGTGGCATAGTGCCTAACGCATTTGACTGCTCACCAGAGGTTGGTTGTTGAAACCCACCAGCCACTCCTTGAAATGAAGATTGGACAATCTACTTCTGTAGTGATACTGCCTCAGAAACCTAAGGAGGGGCCGCTGTGAGTCAGGTCCAGCTTGATGGCAGTGAGGTTTATTTATTTATTTATTTATTTTTTTTTTTTTGAGTCAAGCAATACCTTGACTACAAGTGTAAATTAATTCTAACCCCTTCTAGATGGGGTGATTAGGGCTCCTTACGTAGTTGCCTCTTCTAACAGGAACAGTCTTAACCTGAGTCTGCTGGTGGCAGATACCAGTAGATTCAAGTAAGAGTAGTCAGAAAGGTTTTCTTTCAAAACATAGAATTAAATCCAAATCTAACCTACTACTATCAAGTCAATTCTGACTCCTACTAGAAATGTCTTGCTAGAATACATCATTTATAGAATCATCTGATAAAATGATATTAATTTCTTACAAGGTCCTTTAATTTGATAAAGAACTTCTATTTTCAAATGACATGAAATTCTCAAAATGTAATTTATATTCCAGTGTTCTTGCTTTCAGAGTACGATTTGTGTGTATCATTATATAAACATTGTCTAGGACTACTTGTAAAATGATCCTTCAGAAAATGGAAAGTAGGGATTAATGAAACCCAAAAAGCAACAGAATTTTTTAAGCCACAACTATGTGTTTAATAATAATAAAAAAAAAAATGTGGCAAGGTACTACTGAATATGAAACTTAGAACATAATTTCATAGTTTAATTTATATACAATTTAGATATTTTAGTGGATGTGTCACAGAAATGACTGTAAATTCATCATAATATACTCGATAGATCCCTAACAATGCTTTGACAGCTGAATTAATGTGTGTAAGGTGTATTAATGATCAACGTGAATAAAAACTGCATATAATTGAATTAACAATGATGTAAAACAATCTTTTACTTCTATGCAGAACTCACATAACCAGTCAGAGAGACTACTTTTTTAATGCTTGATATGAGCACTTAATTTCAAAGTGGAGCACATAGTACAAGCTTCTCAAAGACATTACATTTATGTTGCCTCAGTGAACACTCATAAGAACTAATTTTTTTTTTTTTTTTTTGAGATGGGTGTGTGGATACGATGTTATAGTGCTGACACATTTTCTGCTACTAAATTTGTTCCCAGTTCATGTGATGGAGTTCCCCCAAGAATTCCATGACTCCCCATTATAGCAGTGGATGAGGAGGGTAGAAGAGAGGAGGTGTCCTGGGAAGGGATGAAATTCCCCAAACTCAAACCTCATCTCTGACACACTTCCTCCCCTCATCCAAGGCAATCCAATCCTGTTGACTGCAGATCTGTCAGTGTGCCTTCTGTCCCCTACCACTACCAACTGCCTTATGTTCCTTGTATTACCGTAGCTGCTTCTGATTATTACCACCTTCCTGTCCAATCTATTCTTCAAAGTGTCAAAATGTACTGATGGATCTTTCTAAAATACAAATCTGGTCTCATCACCCCCTGCCTCCAAGGTTAAATGTCAAATTCCTTTCAAATGACTTAAAGGGCTTTTGGGATCTGACCTTAGTTTTATCCTCTCTCCCTCTCCAGCTCTATGTGACAGCCATCCTAGAGTGTAGTGCAGCTTCCTTGTCTCTGAGCTTAACCTTCCTCCTCATTAGCCTGCATACAAGCACATACATGTACACACACAGACACACATACACAATGACAAATTCCTACACAATATCAAGTCCCAGTTCAGATGCCACTTCTGGGAAATCTTCTGCTCCCTATATGCCTAAGTCTGGCTATGCCCCCATCAGTGTGCACACAAAGGTCCCCTGGACTGACTCAATGACAAGATTTGTCACATTGCAATTGTCTTTTGGCTTGTCTGCGTCAGTTATGAGTCCCTGGACAATAAGGACTGTGTCTTGTTTCACACTAAGAACTAATTTTTTGTGTGTGACTTCCTCAAGAATAACAGATTTGACATTAAAAGTTCATATTTATAGCTGTTACTTTCAAAAACACTTTGAATATGTATAAAATAAAAAGAAAAATTGTATACATGTGTGTACACACATACCTATATATACTTGTTGCTGTTATAGTGTACTTTCAAGTCAATTCCAACTCACAGCCACCTTATATGACAGAGTAAGAATTCCCATAGGACTTTCCTCAACAACTCTGAACTCACGATTCTCAATTCAGTCCCAACTCGTAGCGACCCCTCCTTGGGTTTCCAAGGCAGTATCTCTATGGAAGAAGACTGCCCAGTCTTCCTTCTGAGGAGTGGCTGGTGGGTTTGAACTGCCAGTCTTATAGGGGATAATATGTACAAGAATAGATCACCAGGTATATTCTCCTGTGGAGCTGCTGGTAGGTTTGAACCATCAAACTTTTGGCTGGTACTTGAGTGCTTAACCATTATGCCACAACTATATAACATATGTTTTGTCACCTAAGTCTATGTTTCATGAAGTGTCTACATTGTACATGTTTTTGAATGCTGTCAAAGAAAATGTGCCTTGGATTATTCCAGTTTTACATTCACTTTTGTAATGAGTAAATGAAGGATAATGTTAAAAATAAGGCTTGCCTACAATTTCCTTTAATACTTTAGTGATTAAAGCAAATGATGTAGCTGAAATATTGCTTAACTTAAAATACCTGAATCTTACCCATCTCCCTTACTATTTGAGGATAAAACAGAAACCTGTTGTCATCAAGTTAATTCTGATTCAAAGAGACCCTATAGGACAGAGTAGAACTGCCCCATAAGGTTCCTAGGCCGTAATCTTTATGAAAGCAGACCTCCATACAGTAATGTCACAAGGGTTGGTGTCATCTATTATAACTAATGGTGTCACCTCTCACATGGACCTCCTCATAGACCAGACCATAAAGAATCTTTAGCAATGTTTATTATTAATTTTAATTATATAATAATGCATGATAAATATAGTTATAAATTGTTTAAATATAATCTTTTGAGATTACATAAATACTTTTAGCAAAAGTAATTTTGTAAAATCTTTCTATAGAATTACAGTTTAGTTACATCACTATTAGCAAAGAAACAGAAGTCTTTTCAGATTTTTAGCCTTCTTTTATCTTTTTGGGAGCTCTGGTAGCATAGTGGCTAAGACACTTGCCTGCTAACCAGACGGCTGGCGGTTCAAACCCACCAGCCACTCCTGGGAAGGAAGGTTGGGAAATCTACTTCCGTAGTGATACTGCCTTGGAAACGCAAGGAGGGGTCGCTAGGAATCAGATCCAACTCGATGGCAGTGCGTTTTGGGGTGTTTTTTTTTTTAGTCTTTTTAGCCTTCTTTTCCTTTAATTATTATTTATATTCTCAAAATAGCTATTGATTTGGGTTCACAAATAATATTTACCAAAATACTGTAACTAAAACACTAGAAAATTTGACAAAATCAGATATTATAAAACTCCGACAGCAATGAAAACAATGCTTGCTTACACAGCATATGCAGTCGAACCCATGTGATTTGAAGCAGTGTTGTAAATGATTAAAAATAACAGCTCTGAGTGGAGCACATTAGGAGGCTAAAAGTAATAATAATACTAATAATACACTTCTAGCCTTGTAGGTATGTTGATATTTGCAAGCTGGGCTTATGATAATACTTTTGTTGTTATAACTAACTACAGAGATATTTTTATTTAAAAAATGATAAATTCTACTGAAACACTGAGCAAAATTTTTGTTGACAGTCATTTTGATGTCACAATTCTGACAGTTAACTGGTACATTCCTCACCCTATATACCCACCCCCTTAGTGATACCACTATTGCCCCATCGTTCTCCTGCACAGAAGCTGGTATATTTAAATCACAGACTTTTCAGTTACCAGCTGAATCCTTGAGGTCTCTGTTATTTGAAGATAGACATGTCAAAATGTGCCAAAGTATGACCACAAGCCAGTATTGTTCAAAGGGACTCTGATTACCAGTTTGTACAGTCTCTCACATTTTGGATTCCAGCCTCTGCTGGACTACATATTCTCTTAAAAAGAGCCTGCTCTGAACTGACTTGTCCTGCCCTTATTTATTTATTTTTTTCCCAGTATTCTGCAGATGTGCTTTGTTTCTCCATTTGTTGTTGTTGTTGTTGTTATGTGCCGTCGAGTCGGCCCCGACTCATAGCGACCCTTCCTTGGGTTTCCTAGGCAGTATCACTACAGAAGGAGGATTGCCCAACCTTCCTTCCGAGGAGTGGCTGGTGGGTTTGAACTGCCAGCCATCTGGTTAGCAGGCAAGTGTCTTAGCCACTATGCTACCAGAG
>NW_006921922.1:1152139-1161055 GCF_000298275.1 Orycteropus afer afer
GTGGCTGCAATAATGGGCTCAAGCATAGCAGGGATCATGGAGCTGGCACGGGATCAGTTGGTGGTTTGTTCTGTTGTGCATGGGGTCGCTATGAGTCTGAAAGGACTGGAGGGCACTTAACAACAACAAACAAGATTATCTCCTCAATTCGAATATAAAATAATTGTTTTCTTAGTTTAAGGTGACTTTATATGCAATTTTTCAATATTCTAAATCTCTTTGCAATTTGTCTTAAAAAGGGTTTTAACTTCATTTTTTTTTCCCATTATAGAACCTCTACACCATACCTAGAGAAATAATGTTATAAGGAATATGCTCATGACTCTTGTTATAAATAACATAAATGACATAAACTTACTTGCTAAAAAATGAAGATGCCTTGAAGCAGATACTGATGAAAGTAAAATACCACACACTTCAGTATCCATTGCACCTAAATGCATAGAAAACAAAAATCCTCACCACTGAATCAGTAAACAACACTATGGTAAATGAAGAAAAAAAAAATGAAGTTGTCAAGGATTTCATTCTACATGGATATATAGATAACACCCATGGAAGCAGTCATCAAGAAACTTAAAGATGTTACTTTGATAACTAAGCTGTACTCACCCTAAGCCATGGTCTTTTCAATCACCCCATAGTTGTGAAAAACCTTTATAATGAAAAAGGAAAACACAGAGAAAAAATGCTGCATTTCAATTGCGATGTTGGCCAGAAATATCAAATGTATCATGGACTGCCAGAAGAATGAACTAATCAATCTTAAAAGAAATGAAACTTGAATGCTCCTTAGAAGCTAAGATTGTGAGACTTGATCTTGCTTACTTTGTACATGTCATCAGGAAAGAAGAATGGCTAGAAAAGGTCATCTTGATTGGTAAAGTAGAGGGTCAGTGAAAAGGAGGAAAACCCTTAATGGACTGGATGAACACAATAGTCTCAACAATCTACTGGAATGTATCAAAGATGAAAACAGTGCAGGATCAGGCAGCATTTCGTTCTTTGATACATAAGGTCGTTACAAGTAGCAAATAACTTGACTGAAACTCTTAACAAAATACCTATGACTTATAATGAATGCATGACTGAGTTTTAGTTAAAGATGACTAATTGATGAACAATTTCAGATTAAACAAATACATGTTGAATACCTAATAATTCAAGGTATTTTTGTTTTATTTCTCCTAGACACTTTCAAATACCTTTTTGTATTTACTTTCTCCAAACTTTTTAAAATAAACATCATTATGCTATATTTCTGGTAGTGATAACAAAAGTAATTAAAAAGGAGTGAGTCATTAACAGGCACATATGCAATCATAAACAATAAGGATTGAGCACCAAGCTTCCTACTTTCTAATTATTTTTCCAAGTAACAGAAAAGGAGAGTTAGATGTTCATGCTGGATTAGGAAATGGAGCAGGTTAGTGAAGACAGGGATTGATGAGAATGCTGCGAAACCCTGACAGAGGGAATAGGACAGTCTTGACATTATGGATCTCCTTTCTGGAAAATTGGAGTGATGAATATTTTTGGAACTCAGGATCTAAGCCATCTCTTTTGATAGTGATTTGGAGAAGATGGTTACTGGGGGTGGTGAGTGATCCGTGAGACTGATAAATCTGAATGACAAGACAGGGAAAAGTGACCTCTTTCTCAGATGCATCTTAAATATGTCTGAACCATAAATTATTCTGCATATTATTAAGATATATGCTTGTAGCTAACAGTAACAGGTGCGAGTAAGTGTGATTTATTGTTCGAACATCTTTATATTTATATATTAATTTCATATTTTAGTGGCAAAAGTGACTTTTTACTAAGTTAGAAATTTCTACATAATATAATAATAGCCTTTAACAGTATTTCTTCCTATCTTTTTTTATTTTATAAGGCTAAAATTCAAATACTTGACTTTTAGCAAACTAGTCTTCTAATTTTAGAAATATTTAAATCTTATTAAATCATAAACTATCGAAGAGTGGGTATTGTTCAAATGAAATAATTGTATTTATTTATTTACTTATTTTTGCATTGCTTTCTGTTGATCTGAATGTAACAAAATCATGGGATTCCAGCATGGAAACTAACCTTAAAAGTTACATCTTTTCTGACAATTCCTCCCAAGCTGCCATTTAACTAACTGAATATTTCCAATAATAAGAAACTTATTATGTGCAGAGAACAGTAAGTAGGGCTGGGTAAGAGGAAGTCTCTGAAGTCAGATTTCTTGGATTTGAAAGCCGTATTTTATGTCTTTTTCTGTCTCATATGATTATTTTGATGTTTCATGAGTTAATACACAAAAAGTATTCAAAATAAGAGCTGTCATTTTTGTTAGGTGCCACTAAGTTGTTTCCGACACATAGAGACCCTATGCACAAGAGAACAAAACAGTGCCCCGTCCTCCTCCATCCCCACTGTCGTGTTTGAGCCCGTCATTGCATGGACTACATCAATCTAAGTTGTTGAGGACCCTCCTCTTTTTTCTGGCCCTCTCCTTTACTAAGCATTGTATCTTTCTTCAAGGACTGATTCCTTCTAACAACATGATCAAAGTTTCTAAGGAGCATTCTGGCTGCACTTCATCCAAGACTGATTTCCTCATTCTTCTGGCAGTCCACAGTATTTTCACTATTTTTGGGCAACACCACAATTTGAATGCATCAATTAATTTTTGGTCTTCCTTACGCATGGTCCAGTTTTCACATGCACATGAAAATATCATGGTTTCAATCAGGTGCACCCTGGCCTTCAAAGTGACATCTTCATTCTTTAACACTTTAAAGAGGTCTTTTGCAGAAGACTTCACAGTGCAATATGTCATTTGATTTCTTGACTGATGTTCATTGATTGTATAGCCAAGTAAAAGGAAATCCTTAACAAGTTAATTTTTTTCTTCATTTATTGTGACATTGCTTATTGGCCTAGTTGTGAAGATTTTAATTTTATGAACACATTAATTGAAATGTATAAAGATTGACATCCTAGTGTGGTAGTTAAGCTGTGTGTCAACTTGGTTGGGCCTGGTTTTGAGTAGCTGGGCAGGTGGATGTAGTTATTCCCCCTGATGAGATTGATAATCATTTCTGTGGTAGAATTTACTGGAGAAGCTGAGTAGCTACCTTAAGGATGGGGTCTGCTTCCAGTATACAGGAAGAAGCTTTGAGGAAGGCCAACAGCTTTTTGGAATGCTTGGATCCTATATGTAATTGAGTCATCATTCAGCAGTCTGCCGTATTGTCTGCCGATCTTGGGACTATTAATAGAGTTGAATTTGTGGCCTGTCTTGTTGTTTGATAATTTTGTAACTGTGCCATTTTACTTCTCCACCATGGGATTGTCAGCCTCAGCTGTCAGCAGCTACCTGAGTGAAGAGGTACCTCCAGCTGCAGTGAGCCAGGAGAAAGAGACAGAAATAAAACCCAAAGTTAAGAGACTTTTACCCAGACCCTAGAGCTGGCACTTTGAACTCAGACATCTAACTTCCTAAATTGTAAGAAAATAAACTGCTATTTATTAAAGCCATCCACCTGTGTTATTTCTGTTACAGTGGCACAAAGTAACTAAAACACCTAGGCATTGTTGTTGTTGTTGTTATGTGCCATCGAGTCGGCCCCGACTCATAGCGACCCCTCCTTGGGTTTCCGAGGCAGTATCACTACGGAAGTAGGATGAGTGGCTGGTGGGTTGGAACCAACAGCTTTCTGGTTAGCAGTCAAGTGCTTTAGCCACTATGCTACCAGAGCTCCTACCTAGGCATTAGTGAGCTGAAATTCACTAGTACTAATGGGAGCTCTGGTAGCATAGTGCCTAAGGCACTTGACTGCTAACCAGAAGGCTGGTGGTTCAAACCCACCAGCCACTCCTCAGAAGAAAGGTTGGGCATTCCTACTTCCGTAGTGACACTGCCTCGGAAACCCAAGGAGGGGTCACTATGAGTCGGGGCCGACTCGATGGCAAATAACAACAACAACAACAATGGTTTTGAATGGGACAATCATATGGTCTATTTTGCCAGGAGTGGTAATTGGAAGAGGAATGGTATCACATTCATTGTCAAAAAGAACATTTCAAGATCTATTATGAAATGCAATGCTGTCAGTGAGAAGATAGTATCTGTAAGCTTACAAGGAAGTCCAGGTAATAGTACTATTATTCAAATTTGCACACCAAGCACTAAAGACAAAGATGAAGAAATTGAAGATTTCAATTTCTGCAGTCTGAAATTGATCAAACATGCAATCAAGATGCATCAATAATTACTGATGATTGGCATGCAAAAGTTGGAAACAAAGAAGAAGCATCAGTAGCCTTGGTTATAGAAATGACACTGGAGATCACATGATAGAATTTTACAAGAACAATGACTTCTTCATCACAAATATATTTCTTCAACAACATACACAGTGACTACATGTGGATCTCACCACATGGAATACACAGGAATCAAATAAATTACATCCATGGAAACAGGCAATGGAAGCTCAAAATCATCAATCAAAACAAGACCAGGGGCTGACTGTGAAAGAGATCATCAACTGCTCATATGCAAGTTTAAGCTGAAGCTGCAGAACTTTAAAAAAAGTCCACAATGGCCAGAATAAGATGATTATATGCCACTTGGATTTTGAGACTATATCAAGAACTAATTTGATGCATTGAACACCAGTGATTAAAAAACAGATGAACTGTGGAATGACACCAAGGACATCATGCATGAAGAAAGCAAAAGGTCATTAAAAAGACAGGAAAGAAAGAAAAGATCAAAATAGATGTCAGTAGAGACATTGAAGCTTGCTTTTGAATGGAGAGTAACTAAAGCAATGGGAGAAATGATGAATTTAAAGACCTGAAAAGACAACTTCACTGGGTGACTTGAGAAAACGAAGACCTGGAGTTAGACAATCAAAAGGGAAGAACATATTTAGCATTTCTCAAAGTGAAAGAACTGAAGAAAAAAAATCAAACCTAAAATCACAATATTGAAGGATTCTATGGGCAAAACATTGAATGATGCAGAAAGCATCAAATGAAGATGGAAAAATAGATACAGCCACTTACCATGTTCAACTATTTCAGGAGATAGCATATGTTCAAGAACCCATGGAGTTGAAGGAATAAGCCCAAGGTGCACTGATGGCATTGGTGAAAAACAAGCCTCCAATAATTGACAGAATACCTATTGAGATATTTCAACAAAAGGATGCAGTGATGAAGGTGTTCAATCTTTATTCCAACAAATTTGGGTAACAGCCACCTGGCCAATCAACTAGAAGACATCCATATTTGTGCCCATTCTAAAAAAAAAAAAACCTACCCAAGAGAAAGTAGAAATTAATTAATAGTACCATTAATATCACATGCAAGTAAAATTTTGCTGAAGATATTTCCAAAATTTGGGTGCAGCAGTATAGTGACAGGGAACATCCAGAAATGCCAGCTGGATTCAGAAGAAGACATGGAAAAAGGGATATCTTTGCTTATGTCAGAGGAATCTTGACTGAAGTCAGAGAATACTAGAAATATGTTCACATGTGTTTTGTTGACTATGCAAAGACATTTGACTGTGTGGATCATAACAAATTATGGATACCATTGCAAAGAATGGTAATTCTAGAACATTTAACTTTACCCATGAAGAATCTGTACATAGACCAAGAGGCAGTCATTGTAGCAGAACAAAGGGATAATGTATAGTTTAATATCAGGAAAGATGAGTGTCAAGGTTATATCCTTTCACCATACTTATTCAATCTGTGTGCTGAGCAAATAATCTGAGAAACTGGAATATACGAAGGAAGCAGCATCAGGATTGGAGGAGGATTCATTAAAAATCTGTGATATACAGATGACACAAACTTGTTTGCTGAAAGTCAATATCTGAAGCACTTACTGATGAAGATGAACTTCTAGTAGTCCATGGTATTTTCAAGATCCTTTGCCAGCAGTCTAATTCAAATGCATCAATTCTTCCTTGGTTTTCCTTATTCATTTTCCAGCTTTCATGTTTATGAAGGTACTGAAAATACCATTTCTTGTGTCAGGAGCATCTTAGTCTTCAAAGTGACATCTTTGCTTTTTAACATTTTAAAGAGGAATTTTGCAGGAGAATTGCCCAATGCAATATTCCATTTGATTTCTTGACTGCTTCTTCCACGGACATTCACTGTAAATTATGAATGAAGTAAAATGAATTCCTTGACAACTTCAATCATTCCTCCATTTATCATGATGTTGCTTATTGGTCCATTTGTGAGATTTTTTTTTTTTTTTTTTTTTTTAGGTTGATGTGTAATCTTCAATGAAGGCTGTAATCTAATTTTCATCTGCACTTTATGGCACAGAGGAGAACTGTCCCACATGATCTACAAGCCTGTAAATCTTTAGGAAAGCAGACTACCTTATCTTTCTTCAATGGATTGTCTGGTGGATTCAGACTGCTGCCTTTTTGGTTAGAAGGTAAATGTTTAAACCCTGTGCCACCAGAACTCTTTCAGCACAGTTAATTGTTCTGGACTTCCCCTTCTTCTCAATGTTACCCATAATTTGTTATGACCCAAATAGTTAAATGCCTTTGCATAGTCAGTAAAACACAGGTAAAAGTTTTTCTTATGTTTTTCTTTCAACCAAGATCCATCTGATTCCAACAATGGTATCTCATATTCCAGGTCCTCTACTGAATCCAACTTGAATTTATGACAGTCTCATAATAGGCAGGCACATCATAAATGCCATATAAGTATTAGTATTACTTCTCAAGTTCAGTGATTTCATTTCTGAATTGATTGATTATTATATTATAATATTTATTTAATTAGTATATGGGTAGCAAACTTTTCTTATAAAGGGCCAAACAGTAAAAATCTTCAGCTTATCAGACCATAGGGACTCTGCCACAATTATTCAGTCCTGTTGTAGGAACACAAAAGTAGCCGCAGACAATGCATAAATTAAACAGTGTAGCTCTATACTGACAAAATGCTGTTTACAATAACTGACGATGGGCTGGATTTGACTGGTAAATCATAGTTTGCCTCTGATTTGGGAAATTATTTCAATTCTTTTATAAATTATTATAAACTTTCTCTGTAGAATGAAGTCATAGAGTCTTTAACCCCTTGGTGCCTAATCCGTCTGGGCCACACAATACAAAACCATTGCATTTAGAAAGTTGCTATTATTTAAGTGAAAATTTGGAAAGAATATCAAGATTCAAATTATAACTAAATTAATATAATTTATGCAAAGAATAGATTGATTTTTTTCACATAGCTTTTGAATAAAGATGTTATACATGCTGAAGTATATTATCATTTTGAAGATCAAAATTTACATATTTATATGATGTATGCCAAACCTAAATACTAAACAATGCCGTCCAATTGATTCTGATTCATAGTAACCCCCACAGGGTTTCCAAAGCAGTAGATTGCCTCTTCTTCCTTGTATGGAGCAGATGGTGGGTTTGAACCACCAACTGCCTGATTGGCAGTCAAATGCCACCACTGCACCAGCAGAGCTCCTTATAATGTGTGGCTGCTGTTGTTATTGTTGTTACGTGCCAATGAGTCAGACCCAGCTCATAGCGACCCCTCCTTGGGTTTCCGAGGCAGTATCACTTTGGAGGTAGATTGCCCCATCTTCCTTCGGAGGAGTGGCTGGTGGGTTCAAACCACCAGCCTTCTGATTAGTAGTCAAGTGCCTTATGCACTATGCTACCAGAGCTGCCATCATGTGTGACAGTATTACCCAAAAATAAAGTCGCCAGTCAATATTCCTCTTGAACATACATCAAAACTATAAAGAAACTTTTAGCAAAGTAAATCCAGTAATATTGTTTTGAAGCAGAATAATCAATTCTAACCAAGCCTGGTTTATTCAAGCATGTTGTTTTTGTTGTTACATGCCATTGAGTTGTCTCTGAGTCATAGCAACCCTATGAAACACTGAACAGAATGAAACACTGTACAACAGAATGAAACACTGTACAACAGAATGAAACACTGCCCAGTTATGCACTATCCTCACTATGCTTGCTATATCTGAGCCCATCATTGCAACCATTGTGTCAATTCATCTCACTGAGGGTCTTCTCCTTTTTCTCTGATCCTCCATGTTACTAAGCATGATGTCTTTCTCGAAGGAAAGGTCCTTCTGATAACATGAACAAAGTAGATGAGGTATAGTCTGGCTATTCTTGCTTCCAAGGAGCATTCCAGCTGCACTTCCTCCAGGATAGATATGTTAGTTCTTCTGGCAGTCAGTAGTAATTTCAATATTCTTCCACAGCACCACAATTCAAAAGCATAAAATCTTTTGTGGTCTTTATCATTCATCGTCCAGCTTTCACATGCATATGAGGCTACTGAAAATACCACGGCTAGGGTTAGGAGCACCTTAGTCTTCAAAAAGACATCTTTGCTCTTCTGAAGTTTAAAGAGGTCGTTGGCAGCTAATTTGTCCCGTGCAATACGACGTCTGAGTTCTTGATTGGTGCTTCTAGATTGCAGATGCAATATGAAATCTTTGGAAAATTTGATCTTTTTTCCATTTATCATCATGCTATTTATGGACCAATAACGTTGCGAAGATTTCATTTTCTTATCTTGGGATGTAATCCATACTTCAGACTGTAGTCCTTAATCTTCATCTTTAAGTACTTCAAGTCAGCTTCATTTTCAGCAAGCAAGGTTTTGTTGTCTGCATATTGCAGGTTATTAATAAGTTCTTTATATGGTCTTGCTTCTCAGATTTTTGCTCAGCATGTTGTTGTTGTTGTTGCTTTGTGCCGTCGAGTCAGCCCCGACTCACAACGACCCCTCCTTGGGTTGCTGAGGCAGTATCACTACAGAAGTAGATTGCCCAACCTTCCTTCCAAGGAGTGGCTGGTGGGTTTGAACTGCCAGCCTT
>NW_006921922.1:1161985-1171429 GCF_000298275.1 Orycteropus afer afer
TCCTGCCCCAGACAGCTTAACCGGTAAATTCTAACAAACATTCAAAAAACTAACACTAATGATACTCAAACTATTGCAGAACATAGAAAAGGGTGAAATACTACAGAACTCATGCTATGAAACATGCATAACACAGATACCAAGGCTAGGCAAAGACATCACTAAAAATGATGAATTACAGAGCAATATCCTTCATGAATGTCGACACAAATATTCTCAGCACAAAACATCAATGCAAAATCATAGCCAATAGAATTCAATAACATATCAAAAAGTGATGATGCAGAAGAGACATTTGACAAAATCCAATATCAATTATTGATAAAAGTGCTCAGCAAAATAGGAATAATTAAGCACAATTAAGGGCATACACATAAAACCAATGGCCAACATTATTCTCAGTGGAGAAAGATTGAAATCTTTCCACTTGCAAATGGAAGCCAGTCAAGGATGCCTTTTTATGTCACTCTTGTATGTTATAGGGATTGCAGTGAGAGTCACAAAATAAAATGTGTATGGATTGTTGAATAGAAAAAAAAATTTGCTTTGTCAACTTTCACACAAATAATAATATTAATCTTTCACCCAAATCATATTAATAAAAAAATCAGTCAATATAATTGTACACATTAAAGAAATGTAGAAGAAAAATCACAAGATCATCTTCAATGCAAAAAAAAAAAAAAACATACTATTCAACACAAATTCACAGAAATACACTCTTAGAAAACTAGGAAAAGAAAGAATTCCCTTCATGATAAATATATCTTCAAAATATTCCTTTCAGCTAACATCATACTTAACAGTAAATTATTGAAACCTTCTTCTAAGTTTAGGAACAAGCATAATTTAATAATAATTTAATTTAATTTAATAATTAATAACAATTTATTTTAATAATTTAATAATTTGATTTGATAATGATTTAAGTATAATTTAATATTATGCTGAACTTCAAATGTTGAGTAGAAAGCCACTCCAATGAAAGAAGAGAAAGAAATAAAAGGTATAAATATTAGAAAATAATAACAATGTCATTTTTTTACAAATGATGTGACTGCATTCATAGAAATTTTAAAAGGACTTATGAGTAAATTATGATAACTAATAAATGAGTTTAGCAAGGTATCTAGACACAAATTCATTACACAAAAACAATATTGTTACATGCCAACAACAAAACAAATGGAACATGTGATTTTTAAAATATCATTTAAAATAGCCTTAGAAATTGTCAATACCTAAGAATGAATGTAATGAAACATGATAAAATCCTGCATTTCCTCCATGTGAAAGTTGCCTCACTGGTGCCCCGTGGTAGATTGCTCCAAGGGATGCATTTCCATAGAGTATGTGCTATGTCACCCTGGGTTGAGTGATCTTCATTTACATCTTGTTTACTATTGGGCTGACACTTTAAAGAAGTGTTTTTGCAGCCAATTTACCTGATAAGTTATTTAGAAGACACAAAGTAGATTGCTAAAAGAAAAGCATACATGAAGCACTCACTCACTCCAGCTTTTAGTATGGTTTACAACTCAACATAAAGAAAACAATAATCCTCATAACTGCTACATCATTTAAAAGGGATAAGAATGAGGTTGCCAAAGATTTCATTTTACTTTGATCCACAATTTACATCCATGGAAGCAGCAGACAAGAAATCTAATGACATATTTAATTAGGGAAATTTGCTCCAAAAGACCTCTTGAAAGTGTTAAAAAGCAAAGATGTCACTTTGAGGACTAAAGTGCACCTGATCCATGCTATGATGTTTTTAATAGCCTCATATGCATGCAAAAGCTGGACAATGAATAAGGAAGACTGAAGAAAAATTGATGCATTTGAAATATGGTGTTGATCAAGAATATTGAATTTACCATGGACTGCTAGAAGAAAAAAAAAAAGTTGAAAGAAGTACAGCAAAAATGCTCATTGGAAGTAAAGTTGGAAACACATTGTCTTATACTTTGGATATGTTATTTGGAGGGACCAGTCACTGTTGAAGGCCCTGATGTTTAATTAGAGAGTTAGTGAAAAAGAAGAACTTTGATGAGATAAATTGAAAAAGTAACTGCAATAAGCTCAAACATAGAAATGATGTGAAGATGGCAAAGGATCAGGCAATGTTTATTCTGTTGTATGAGGGGTAATTTTGAGTCAGAATTGACTCAACAGTACCTAACAACAACAATGCAATGCAATCAAAGTTCTGAAAAGGTTTCTTATAGAAAGAAATCTCTGCTAGGGTTTAAAATATAATGAAACTGGATTAGGTAAAGAAAACTAAATAACAAATAAATATTAGGAATGAAATTTTTCCAAGATTTTCCATAAAGCTAAATTAATTAAGAGAGTGCAGTATTGGTGTAAAGATAGAAAAAGAAACCCACAGTTCCATGTTTTACAACAAAGGATCTGCTGCAATTCAGGAATAAAGGATGATCCTTTAACTTGTTACTGTTAGTTACCATTGAGTCAGCCCCAACTCCTGGTGACCCCTTGAATGCACAATGAAACAAAATGGACCATTATAATCCATAGGGTTTGCACTGGATGATTATCAGGAATAGCTCCCCAGGCCCTTCGTCCTAGTCTGTCATAGTCAGGAAGCTGCAGTGAAACCTGTTCAGTATCATGAAAATGATCCATCTTCACATAAAAGGTGAGAATTCTATAGTGACATATGCATACACACACATGCACACACACATTATCCTAGTCTCAATCTTTTTTATTAAATGGTGCTTTTATACATACATACATACCTACACACAAATACAGAGATATTACACACAAACGTATCATGCGATGCCTAATTTTTTTTCTCATTTTGTTTTGCTTTTATTACACAGTCTTGCTATTGTTATTATATAATACATATTTCTAATGCAATTTTTTTTATATTTTATAATGTTTCTAATTCACTTTGCTAATACTATTCTAATCCCAATTTATTCAGTGATGTGATGAGATGCAGTAAGAGTGGGAAATGCAGAAAATACATTTTAATCAAAAATGTGGATTACAAAACATAGGTATGGGTAGAAGATGAGCACCACTTAGTTGTTTATAGAATATAAAGAAGGAGAAAGCATGATAAAGGTTGGAGAGATGGGCTTGGGCTTGTGGGAGAGGTTCATCTGCCATAAGTGAGTAGCATAGACTTGACCTCTGAGATAGAATTCTCTCAAGGCCAAAATCTTTAATGGTTGCTTTTTAAGGTCAAAAATCTTAAAATTACTAACCTTTTGACAGACTATAAGGAATCATACCATAATGAGCTCACTCTTTTAAAGTTACTATATACTTTAAACACACATAAAAATCACCTTAGAACAAACTGACAAAAATGATTCATAACTATTGCAAATATTGTGATTCTCTGCCCAATTGAGTATTCTTTTTTTAAAATACATGTGGATTGAAATAATAACCAGCTAAAGAAAAATCACTTCCAGTTCTTTTTGTAAGCACTTCAAGAGTAAATAATTGTTGTGCATTAACATATAAAATATAGCTTTACAGATCTTAAAAGTCTATCAGTTACACCTGTTTATATATATTTTTTTCAAACAAACCAACTTTAATATACTTTATTTTGTATTTTATAGTACCTTTTTCAAGAAATTTAAAGGTATCACAGACATTATATCTAATTAATCCCTACAACAACACTCTAAATTCATTATTACTCCCTTTTTGCAGATTGTTGTTGTTGTTGTTATGTGCCGTCGAGTCGGCCCCCAACTCATAGCGACCCCTCCTTGGGTTTCCGAGGCAGTATCACTACAGAAGTAGGATTGCCCAACCTTCCTTCCAAGGAGTGGCTGGTGGGTTTGAACCACCAGCCTTCTGGTTGGCAGTCAAGTGCTTTAGCCACTATGCTACCAGAGACTAAAACACAGAGAGGTTAAGTGACTTGTCCCTGGTCTAACAGTTAAATTCTCTCAAGAGGCAGGACACACATTAGCTTGCCAGCTCTCACTTAAATACTTCATGAGAGAATCTTTAATGAAAAGTACCTTTAAAGAAAATATCAAGAGCATGTATGTTATGAAAGTGAAGTCTTCCTATTGTCATCAAGGAAAGAAAAAGCCCTATATTGACCTTTAAAGGCAGTGAGTTCCATTTATCAAGTTGGTGTTTTTGTTAGGTACTGTTGAGTTGGCTCCGACTGCTAGTAACCATATGTACAACAGAAAGACACCACCCACTCCTGCACCAGCCTCACAGTCCTTGCTATACCTGAGCCCATCATTGCAGCCACTGTATCAATCCATCTCATTGAAGGTCATCCCCTTTTTTGTTGATCCTCCACTTTAGCAAGCTTGATATCCTTCTCCAGGGAATAGTCCCTTCAGACAACATGACCAAAGTAGGTGAGACGAAGTCTGGCTATTCTCGCTTTCAAGGATCAGTTTGGCTGCACTTCATCCAGGACAGATTTGTTCTCCTAGTCCATGGTCCTTTCATTATTCTACACCAACGCCACAACTCAAAAGCATCAACTCTTCTTCAGTCTTCTTTATTCATTGTCCAGCTTTCACTTGCATATGACGCTATTGAAAATACCATGTCTTGGAGTAGGCACACCTCAGTCTTCAAAAAGACATTTGCTCTTCAATAGCTTAAAGAGGTCTTTTGCAGCAGATATGCCTAGTGCAATACAATTTTTTGACTGCTGCTTCCATTAGTGTTGATTGTGGAACCAAATAATATGAATATTTTACAACTTCAATCTTTTCTCCATTTATCCTGGAGCTGCTTATTGGTTCAGTTATGAAGATTTTTGTTTTCTTTAGATTGAGGTGTAACCCACACTACATACTATAGTCTTTAAACCTAATCAATAAGAGCTTCAAGTCATCTTCACTTTCAGCAAGCAAAGTTGTGTCATCTGCATACCGTGAGTTGTTAATGCATCTTCCTCCAATCCTGATGCTGCAATCTTCTTCATACAGTATAGCTTCTTGGTTTATTTGCTTAGCATACAGATTGAATAAGTATGTTGAAAGGATAAAACCCTGATGCCCTCCCTTTCTGATTTTAAACAATGCAGTATCTCTTTGTTCTGTTCAAATGACAGACTCCTTGTCTATTATACAGGTTCCCTGTGAGCATAGTTAAGTATTATGGAATTCCCATTTTTCTTAATGTTATCTGTTACTTATTATGATCTATACAGTCAAAAGCTTTTGCATAGTCAATAAAACACAAATAAACATCTTTCTGGTATTCTTTACTTTCAGCCAAGATCCATCTGACATCAGCAATGATATCCCTTATTTCTCATCCTCTTCTGAATCCAGCTGGCATTTCTGGAAGGTCCCTGTCAAGATACTGCTGCAAACATTTTTGAATTATCTTCAACAAAATTTTACTTGAGTGTGATATTAATGATATTATTCAACAATTATTATTCTGTGGGATCACCTTAGTTTGGAATAGGTACAAATATGGATCTTCCAGTCAGTTGGCTAGGGAGCTATCTCCCAAATTCTTGGCATAGATGAGTAAGTGCCTCCAGCATGGCATCCAATTGTTGGACTATCTCAGTGGGTATTCCATCAATTCCTGGAGCCTTGTTTTTTCACCAACTCCTTCAGGGCAGCTTTAACTTCTTACTTCAGTACCATTGGTTGTTGATCATATGCCACCCTATGAAATAGATGAACATGAACAAATTATTTTTTGTGCAGTGACTTTTTGTATTTCTTCCATCTTCTTTTGATGTTTCTTGCATCATTCAATATTTTGCCCACAGAATTCATCAACACTGCAACTCAAGGCTTCAATTTTTTTTTTTCCCCTCAGCTCTGTCAGCTTGAGAAATGTCAAGCATGTTCTTTCTATTTGGTTTTCTAATTCCGTTTCTTTGTACATTTCATTATAATGTTTTCCTTTGTCTTCTCAAGCTGCTCTTTAAAATCTTTCATTCAGCTCTTCTCTCTTGTCACTTCTTCTATTTATTTTAGCTGTGCTCCATTCAAGGACCAGGAGCTCTGGTGGCATAGTGCCTAAGACCTTTGACTGCTAACTGGAAGGCTGGTGCTTCAAATCCACCATCCACTGCTCAGAAGGAAGATTGGGCAATCAACTTCCATAGTGATATCACTTTGGAAACCCAAGGAGGGGTTGCTATGAGTTCGATCCAACTCCACAGTGCTGAATTCAGTTAGTCTGGTTCCACTCAAAGACAAGTTTCAGAGTCTCTTCTGACATCCACTTAGATCTTTTCTTCCTTTCTTGTCTTTTTCAAGACCTTTTGCTTTTTTCATGTATGATGTTCTTGATGTCATCCCACATTTCATCTGGTTTTCAGTCATTGGTGTTCAATTCATAAAATCTATTATTCAAATAGTCTCTAACTTCAGGTGGGATGTAACCAAGGTCATATTTTGGTTCTCATAGACTTGGTTTCATTGTCTTCAGCTTCAACTTCAACTTTCATATGAGTAGTTAATGGTCCATTCTACAGTCAGTTGTTTTGGCAGAAGATAATGAGCTTCTCCATCACATCTCTCCCCAGATATAGTCTACCTGATTTCTGTGTATTCCATGTGTGTAGCCACCATTTATGTTGTTGAATAAAGATATGTGTAATGAATAAGTTACATCTATCCTTCTTCCCATTTTCCTAAGCTTTCATGGCTCTGTCTTAAATAATCTTCTAAATGTAATGTTCACAAGACAGAAGCCATATGTGTTAGAAATATTTAGAATTCTTGCATTAACATAAGTTACAGAAATTTTTATTCCAATATACAACATGGGGAAGTGGATAAGGCATTTGGCTGCTAACCAGAAGGTCTGTGGTTCAAACTCACCAGCCGCTCCACAGAAGGAATATGGGACAGTCTACTTCCATAAAGATTTATAGCCTCAGAATCCCAACAGAGGTCACTATGAGTTGGAATCCACTCAATGGCAGTGGTTTTTTTGTTTGTTTGTTTTGTTTTTTGTTATCACAACAAACATACATACACAGCAATGGAGCACTGCTTACAATTTAAACTTGCCCTTCATTTAACCATGGTGAACCAAAAGACAACCTCACAATGCTTTCTAGATGGGTCAGTGATCTTGCTTAATATATCTGCATTGTTTTTCTCAACCCTAACACGAGATGCTTTGACAGCACATTCATTTTGTGAGAAGCTTCAAAACCTTTTACTGAGATTCAGCTGCACCAAGAATAAAAGTAAACTTAGAACTATCATCCCATAAATTCCTCCCCTGACAAATCGTACTGATAAATAAGGTGTTGATGTGAACAAAATGTGTAAATACCATGTAACTTAAGTTAAAAGAAAAAAAAACCATTTCTTGCTTTAATGTGAAATTTAACCCTCACTTTCACTTTCATAACATGTTTTTACTTTACAGGAATCAGTTATATTTTTGAATGGTGTGGTTCTTCAGTTTATGTGTCAACTTGGCTGGGCCTGGTTGCGTTGCTGGGCAGATGGATGTAGTATTCCCCATGATGAAACTGCTAATCATCTCCATGGTGGAATTTACTGTGAGCAGCTGAGGAGCTGCCTTAGGGAATGTGGTCTGCCTCCTGTATATAAGCAGAAGCCTTGGAGAATGGTCTCTAGCTTATAGCACACTTGGATCCTGCATCCAGCTGTGTCATTGTTCAGCAGCCTACCATGCTCTGCCCACCTTGGGACTTTCAATGGACTTAAATTAATGGCCTGCCATGTAGATTGGTAACATCAGGACTGACTATGCCTTGTTACTTGTCAACCTGGGCTTCTCAGCCTTAGCAGCCAGCAGCTGTCTGAATGGAGAAATGCCTCTAGCTCCAGTGGGTTGGAAGCGGAAGGCGGAGCTGGACCCCAAGGTTGAGGGAATTTCACCCAGCCCCTAGAACCAGCACTTTGAACTTGGACTTAAAGCTTCCAAACTGTAAGAGAATAAACTCCTGTTTGTTAAGGCCATCCCATTTGTGGTATATTCTTTTCAGAGTGGCAATAGGTAACCAGAACAGATGGGATTATCCACATGGTAACTGACAACCAATTTTGCTAATAGAAATTTTAAAAAGTTTTGCTTGAAGAAAATAGTTTCAACTCTCTTCTCTCTAAATGCCCCTTTAACTCTGTCTTTAAATTGTTCTGACATGTAACACATAGTATTTACTGGGTGGATACCTCTTCCATAAGTAAATCACAGTACAGAATATGGAAACAGTTAACAACAATGATCAGGTTTTCACATATTCTAATCTATTTTAAGATTGTTACCAAGCCTCAGCACAGCTGGTTTTCCAGGACATGAAGAAATAGTTTACAATTTGTGTAGTATTAATACTTCCTCCCACTATTTTTCTTTTATTATGCAAGGGAATGTGAGTCTTCTGTATCACATGGTTGATACAATTATTAAATCTGGATTTTAGCCTGTGAGTTTTATATTTTATACAATACATGTTTTTGTTTTGTCTTGTTTTTAATTTTTGTTTGGTTTGATTTGGTTGGCTATCAGCCACACTTGTTGTTGTTGTTGTTGTTAGGTGCTATTGAGTTAGCTCCAACTCATAGTGATCCTATTAGCAACAGAACAAAATACTGTCCCTACCTGCACCAGTCTCACAATCCTTGCTATATCTGAACCCATCGTTCCAGCCACTGAGTCAGTCTATCTCTTTGAGGGCCTTCCCATTATTTGCTGACCTTCCACTTTAACATGCATGATATCCTTCTCCAATGAATGGTCCCTTCTCACAACAAGACCAAAGTAGGTGAGGCAAAGTCTTGCCATTCTTTCTTCCAAGAGAATTCTGACTGTACTTCTTCCAGGTTAGATTTGTTAGTTCTTCTGGTTCTATACCAACACCCAACTCAAAGGCATCAACTCTTCCTCACTCTTCCTTATTCATTGCCCAGCTTTCACATGCATATGAGGCTATTGAAAAAGCCAATGTTTGGATTAGGCACATCTTAGTCTTCAAAAAAAATGTTATTGGTATCATCCGCCATTACAGAATCTTGAGTTTAAGAACACTTGTAATGTGGAAAAGCCAAGTGTCTAAAGACGAAGGAAATAACTGTTTATTGTTCTGTTGTATAGAGAAAAGTTATGTTCAGTTGATTATCTATGTCACTAGCATTCTCAAACAGCACTGCAGACAGGCAAAGACTCTAATAAGAAGTTTGAGTTCTTGATATATAGTAGATTATAAAGTTTCCTGTTTAAGGTTTATTCTCCTTCTTCTAGCATTTTGGTAGTTTTAAATGTCATCGGTTGTACTTTTATTTTCCTTATTAACACTTTATTTGATGAAAGTGTTATTAGCTTTTCTGGACCCAATTAGAAATGTAATATGGAATGGCAGAGTTCTGTTCTTACAACATGCTCTCGAACTGATATGATGAAATGTTCTAATCCTTCTCAGGCTCTCTGGAAAGATCTTAAATGCAGGAAACTGGCAAA
>NW_006921922.1:1180209-1185801 GCF_000298275.1 Orycteropus afer afer
AGCTCCCAGCTACAACAAAATAGGTGTTTAATTGTAGTAAGCAATAGTCCTTCATGTATTAGAAGAGAAACAGGATCAAACTAAGAAGCTAATTAAACTGTTATGCAGAATCATTTCATCTATCCTAAAGGAGTAGGGAAGTAGTTATCAACAGTGGCTGCCTATACCAGTCACCCGAGAAAGTACAAAAAATAATTTAGCCTTCTAATTCAGATCTACTGAATTAAAAACTGTGGGACCAATATTTTTTTTAAAGAACTACCCTGCTAACCAGAAGGCAGGTGGTTCAAACCCACCAGTCACTCGTAGGAAGGAAGGTTGGGCAATCTACTTCTGTAATGAAACCCAAGGAGGGGTCGCTATGAGTCAGATCCAACCCCACGGCAGCTTGGGACCCAACGTCGACCCTAGAGATCCCTGTGTTCAGTCAGACTTTTCACTACTGATTTTACTACTGCACTTTGCTATGGATTGGAAGGCTGCCCAAGGTTCAGTTGTTCCAAAAGCTGAGAAAAGATTTGGGACAAGTGTGAGGCAAGGTATTGTTGACTGCCAGGTCTTGAGCATTAAAACTTTGGAAGGATTAACAGTGTTTCAATTTAGGAATTCTCTGGGGGTAAGTCTATGACATGAAAAACTATCAGAATGGGGAACAAACTTTCCCTAGGAGTCACCATAAGTAATTCTCTAGAGAGGAAATAACAGCTTCCAATGAGAAGAGGACAGGAAGTGTCTGATCGTGTGAAAATGGAAATGCTATATAACTCAGTAGAACACATTCATATTTAGTGCAGCATTGGGAGGACGGAGATTTAGAAGTTTGAAAGGAAAAAAAAAAATAGACATTTTAAACTATTCTGTATTAAAACCTGCTGACTACAGCCACCAAATTTTTAACCATTATCAGAAGGCAAGGATGATTCAAATGCCACTCTCTGAGCAAGGACCAAATGAATTTTGTACATGCCCAAACTAACCAGCCTATTCCTAAAACAGGTAATACTAAACAAAACAGAAGCATCAAAAGTTGCTATTTTTCCTTTTGATAATGCCGCGACTTCTCCTGTCTTTGTTTATTGCTTATAAAATGAACCAGTAGGATGGCTTCTCCCTAACTCAGATAGCCTTTCTCACCTTTCTTCTCACTGCTTTGAAAATACTGCTTCAGAAGTTAAAATGCTAAAGGTCAGGATCCCATTCTTCTTTCCACAACGGACCCAATATTTTTTTCTCCCCGGAAACTAAAATCTTCAGCCAGAGTTGAACCAGGAGATTCAAATTATCTTATGCTTATTGTTACTTCTACAGGTTTCATTTCCTTGTCTTATTTGGAACTGCTGTAAAACCCTTAACACAATTTGATCTATAGGGTCTAATAATTCAGTCACATAAAAGGCCAGGTCACATAGTTATGAGGTTAATGAATGACTGGAGTAAGCCTGGACAACGCACTGGACAAGGAATCTGACAGTCTATGAGCTCTAAATCAATCCCAAATCCTGTCTGCAATTTGGTGCCATCTGGTGGTAGTTGTCCACTCCAGCTAATAAATGGGTTCTCTGATAGGCTGGCACTTCTGCAACAGAAGCAGTGATTCCAGACATCTGCCTGGAAATGGACTCAATACGTTGGCCTTTTGTTGATAATGGTCCAGGAGAATAATGGGGATATGTTGATGATCCCCTCTGTTCTTCTCAGTTCTCAAGATAGACTTGTCTGCCTGGTATTTCTCTGCTTGGCTTTGTCTTCCTTCTAGACTGCTTCTATTTTAGAACACAGGCTCGGTAGGGGATGGTGGCTAATCACTAATCCCACTACATTCAAATTTTGATAAATTCCAGTTATGTTACCCCAGGAATTTTTTGTATTATTTTTATGGTTCATACTTTCCTCTAATTTGAACTTTTAGTTTCTTATTCTGGACCTTTGTCATACTTTTCTGAGTAAATCACAGAAGCTTTTCAGGGTATTTCTCAGTCTTCAAGATTCAGCTCAATTATTATCTTTTCCTAAAGGCTTTCCAATATCCATTTCCCTGACCTACTTGTATATGTTTCCTCTGTATGTCCTTACCATCTTATAAAAACGTTCATGCAGGATATGTCAACCTCTCATAATTTATTGCTTACTCATCTGTCTTCTTTGATGATATCATGATCTGATTTAGGGTAATAATTTACAATCATTTTATTCCCAACTTTGCCAGTAAAATACTAACCTATTGAAACTTGAGGCTTGAAGTTTTTCTTCAATTCTTTCAGCTTGAGAAATGCTGAGCGTATTCTTCCCTTTTGATCTTCTGATCCCAGATCTTCGTACAATTCATTGTAATACTTAACTGTATCTTCTCAAGTCACCCTTTGAAAGCTACTGTTCAAATTTTTACTTCATCTTTCCTTCCATTCACGTTAGCTATTCTCTGTACGTGAGCAAGTTTCAGAGTCTCTTCTGACATCCATTTTCGTCTTTTCTTCATGTATGATATTTGCTCTGTCTTCTAATCACCTTTTACTTTCTTCACGTATGATGTTACTGATGTCATCCCATAACACATATGGTCTTCAGTCTTAGGTGTTCAGTGTCCCAAATCAATTCTTCAGATGAAGGACATCATGCTTGGTAAAGTAGAGGGTCAGCAAAAAAGGGAAAGTCTCTCAACAAGAAAGATTGACACAGTGGCTGCAACAACGGGCTCAAGCATGGCAGGAATTTTTAAGATGGCACAGCCTGGTGTATTCTGTTGTACATAGGGTCACTATGAGTCAAGGTCAACTCATTAGCACATAACAACAACATACTCAAGGTCATATTTTGGCTCTTGTGTACATGTTTGAATTATTTACAGCTTCAACTTAAGTGTGCATATGAGCAGTTGTTGGTATGTTCCACTGTCTGCCTACAGGCTCATTCTCACTGATGATGTCAAGCCTCTGCATCATCGCTTTCTACAGATATAGTTGATTTGACTCAATTTATAAAAAATGGGAAAATAATAACTACTGCACATTATTGCTGTGGGAAATAGTTAATGACTTGAAAGTGATCAAATCGTACCTGGAATATTTAATATACTCAATAACATGAGTGATAAGTATTTGAGAAGTAATACCAGTGTTATTATTATTATTGTAAAATAATAGTACTATTATACCATTATTGTGTTGTCACTTGTATTGTATTACATAACTGTTTTTTGGACTATCCAGCATTCGATGCTGCTCTTTTTTTCTAGTTTAGAGAAATAGAAGTAATCAAAAATATATGAATATTCCAAATTTATCATCTCAACAGCTTCCAACAACAGTTACAACATTTTTAACTAAAGCAACTCCTTGGTACCTAGATCCTGTGCATTCATTTTATTGCTATTCAAGGTTTAAAGAATTCCTGTGTGTCTTCATACTAGCTTACTCAGAAGAGATGGTAATATGTGTCTTTCACTGACATTACTGTGCATCAGGGTTGTCTTATTCCACCATATTTATTCAATCTGTATGCAGAGCAAATATTACAAGAAGGTGGACAAAATGAAGAAAAACAGAGCACCAGGATTCCAAGCAGACTCATTAAAAACCTACAGTATGAAGATAACATAACTAAGCTTGCTGAAAGTGAAGGAGACTTGAAACATTTACCGTTGAAGATCAGGGACTTTAGTATGGATTACACCTCAACATAAAGAAAACAAAAATCCTCACAACTGGACCAATAAGAAACATCACAACAAATGGAGAAAACACTGAAGTTGTCAAGGATATAATTTTACTTGGATTCACAATCAACACCCATGGAAGAAGTGGTGAAAAAATAAAATGATGTACTACTTTTGGCAAATATGCTGTAATAGACCTCTTTGAAGTGTTAAAGAGCAAAGATGTCATTTTGAAGACTAAGTTGCACCTGACCCAAGCCATGGTATTTTTAATAGCTTTATATGCACATGAGGGCTGGACAATAAATAAGGAAAACTGAAGAATTTATGCATTTGAATTGTGGTGGTTGTTAAGAATACTGAGTGTACCATGGACTGCAGCAGAATGAACAAATCTGTCCTGGAAGCTGTACAGCCAGAATTCTTAGAAAGGAAAATGGCCAGACTTCATCTTTCATATTTTGTTCATGTTCTAAGAAAGGAACAATCCCTTGTGAAGGATATCACCCTTAGTAAAGTAGAGGGTCAATGAAAAATGGTAAGACCTTCAATTAATGGAATTGACACAGTTGCTGCAATGATGAACTCGAGCATAGAAGCAATTATGAGGATGGCCCAGGACTGGGCACTGTTTCTTTCTGTTGCATGTAGGGTTGCTATGAGTCAGACCAACTTGACAGCACCTGACAACAACACTGACATCACCTTGCAATTCAGAGGATATACTACCAATTTTACCATATTTGCAAAACACCATGATAGTATCAAATAGATATAACACAGAGTATTCTCACTTTTTATAACAATATAAAAAATGATATTATGTGTGCATTTACTTATTAGCAATTTCAAATGAACCTGGACCTATTTAATATTAACCTATTTAATATTAATTTAATATTAAATTAAATATCTAAGAAAATACTACTATGAAAACAATGTTGTTGTTGTTGTTATGTGCCATCGAGTCAACCTGACTCATAGCAACCCCTCCTTGGTTTCCAAGGCGGTATCACTATGGAAGTAGATTGCCCAACTTTCCTTCCGAGGAGTGGCTGGTGGGTTTGAACTGCCAGCCTTCTGGTTATCAGTCAAGTGCCTTAGGCACTACACCACCAGAGCTCCCTATAAAAACAATAGGTATTCATAAAACTAATTCCTACCCATGTTTCAGCCCCAAATTCTTTTTAATTCTGATTAAATATGTTTATTTATTGAATTGCAGGTTGTACATTTTATTTGGGAAAACATTAAATGAATTTCAAATTGTATCTTACTGATTATATTTACTAGCACATGCTATCTCAAAAAAGTAATTTATTATCAAAGCCTCAGGAAAGGAAATTCTTAAAGATTATAAAATTGATTTACAAAACAGATACTTGGACACTGAGTTTACTATCAAGATAACTTGTAGCGAATGATGGAAATTCAAAGTTTGTAAGTAAAGAGTGTCAATGTAGGATTCCCATATAAAATTATTTCCAAATATATTATCTCACAACAAATGAAAAATATTTTTATTTCCCTGCCAGCAACATAAACCTATTTTTTTTTAATATATTACAATTCAGTTTACAAATAAAAAAATTAAAAGACTGTGAAGTGGAAAAAAAATTAAGAGGTTTTGCACTACTGATTTAGATTGAAACTTATTAACACAGATTTTGTGGGGATGAAAGGCCTGACATATACATAAATGATTATTCACAGAATATACAAAATGTGTCTCCTTTACTTTATTTTTTATTTATTTTTTATTTTTATTGTGATTTGGGTGAAAATTTGCAGAGCAAATACACTTTCCATACAGCAGATCACATACACTTTGTCTCATGACATTGACCACAATATAGCACAATGCAACATCTCCTCTCCCATTTCCTCCCGATAGGTACCACTTCCCTGTGACCATCACTCCATGCACTCCTACCCCCTGA
>NW_006921922.1:1187416-1188064 GCF_000298275.1 Orycteropus afer afer
TATATACCTAGTAATGGAATGGCTGGATCAAATGGTATTTCTAGTTCCAATTTTTGAAGGAGTCATCATATTGTTTTCCACAATGGTTGTACGATTTTACAGTCCCACCAGCAGTATATGAGAGTCCCAAACTCTTCACATCCTCGCCAGCATTTATTATTTTCTGTCTTGTTGAACTTTGCTACTAGTGCTGGAGCAAGATGGTACCTCATTGCTGTTTTGATTTGCATCTCTCTAACAGCTAATGATTGTGAGCATTTCTTCATATGTTTGTTGGCCGCTTGAATATCTGCCTTGGTGAAGTGTCTATTCATATCTTCTGCCCATTTTTTAATTGGACTGTTTGTATTTTTGTTATTGTGGTATTGGAGTTTTCTATAAATTCTAGAGATAAATCCCTTGTCAAATTTGTTATTACCAAATATTTTTTCCCCAATCTGTAGGTTCTCTTTTGACTCTTTTGGAGAAGTTTTTGGAAGCACACAAAAATGTAATCTTTAGAAGATCCCAATCATCTGGTTTCTCTTCTGTTGTTTGTGCATTTTGAATTATGCTTGATAGTCTATTTATGCCATATATTAGGGCCATAGTTTTTCCTTGAGGAACACTATAGTTTTGGGTATCACATTTAAGTCTTTGATCCATCTC
>NW_006921922.1:1192753-1201950 GCF_000298275.1 Orycteropus afer afer
TATTTCTGACAATTTAGTATTAATCTTCTGGATTTCTATCTGTAGATTTAGAATCATTTCTAATTTTTCATTTATTTTGTCATTTTGTTCTTGCATTTTCTTCTAGAATTCTTCTAAGTTTTTTTCTGTGTTTTCTTTGGTCTGTCTCTCAATCCTTTGAAGATACCTAAATATAATTATTTTGAATTCCTTACCAGAGAGTGCCAATGCTGCTTCTTCCTCAGGGATGTGTTCTGGGTCAGTATTCTGTTCCCTTTTTTCTACCACTTTATCTTGCTCCTTTGTGTGGACTGTGATGGTCTGTTGTTTCCAAGGCATTGTAGTATTGTAATAAGATCTCTGTTAATTGTTTGTGAAGAGCAGCCAAGGTGATTCTGGCTCTTCTTGGTGTTTTTTTATCGTTGGCCCATTGGTGGAGAAAGAGGTGCTGGCTCTTGCTCAGTAAGTGAAGTTGCAGGAGGTGTGGATTTATTTCCATCTTATGAGGACTGTTGCTGTCTCCCAGTCAGTTAGGCAAAAATTACAATTGAATAACCATTGAAAAAACTATAAGCATATGTAAAAAAAAATACACCCTGAAATCACACAGGACCAGTAACCCAAAAAAAGAAAAAAAGGGGGGAAAAGAAGAAGAAAACAGATAAATCTGCAGTATCTGTGGATAGGTCACTGAGAGTAAAAAGATAGAGAAGCAGGATAATGAATAAAGAAAACAAACAAAGAAACAAACCAATAATATAAAAGAAAATAAAAGCCAAAACAAAACAAACAAACTAACAAGGGATGGGGTTAACCATGAGAGAAAGAAGAGAGGAAAAAAAAAAGGAAGGTGTAGACTAAGACATCTTCAGTCATGCAGTATACTCCTGGAGAGTTGTTGGGGTTACTGGAAAGCAAAACATCTTCTTAAGTCCCTGGAATCGGGTAGAGCACTGTCTCTTTAGGTTGTCACTAGCTGCTGGTTACATGTTGATTTGTATTGTCTTGGTTTTATGGTTTAATAGTTTGAAAAGGTGAAGTTGGTGTTGTTTTTTTTGTTTTTTGTTTTTTATATTGATGCAAGTGTATTGGGTCGCTATGCTGTTTTCTCTGTGGTGGTAGAATCCCTTTGTGTAGTGTGGATATGTGTTTCTGTTTGTCATAAAGAGGGTTTAGAGTTTGAAGCGGGAGGTTTTCTGATAGTTGGATGAATGTTTTCTTCTATTGAGTGAGAGAAGATATTGGCAGAGAAGGTGAAAATGGAAGAAGGAAAGCTTGGTGTTGTTAGGGCCAGTTTCTAGGGCTTTGAGCAGGCTATTTTTGATGACATATCTATTTGCAAGACTGCAGCTCAATTTAGGAAATATTCTTATTGTTAGAGTCACAAATTTCCGCCAATTTTAGGCACACTCAAAGATCCTGCCTCTGTGGCCCCACAGCGCTAAAGAACGGTGCCAAGGCAAAAATCCCTGGATTGTGGTTTCTTCCCTCTCCCTGTTGCTTCTGCCCACAGTGCTGATGTAATCCTGCCAGATCACTAATGGCTGCCTCTGGAGTTTGTGATACCGCCCAGCTGCAGCGCCAAAAGATGCGCACAGTTTGAGCTTTGGGTCAGGGGAGTACCTGCTAGTGACCTGCGGTCCAGATCTCTGTGACAAAGAAAAGCATGAAGTCTCCCAGTCTGACCCCAGTCTACTCTGTGACGCGCTGGGATGGGAGGGAGCTACCCTTTCTGTCGCAATAGTAAGTTTTCCTCCAAATCTCAGTGGAGGTGTCCGTGCCCGCAGCCAGCCCCCAGGAGACCCAAATTACCTCCAAAAAATCATGATGAGCTGCTGGAGGCAGGTCTCTGCAGCTGTCCACCAGAATTTTAGAGTGGTCACTGGTAGGCTGTTATAAGGCGTCCTCTCTTTTGGCTCGGGGATCCCAGGCAGGTGCCCTAGCCCGGCACACCGCGGCTGCTCCAGAAGAGTTTCAGTGCCTCTCTCAGGTGCCCATCCATCGGTCCTCCTCCGGTAGCTCTTCCCCAAATAATCTCTCTGTGCCTTTCCTCTAATTCTGCTCTTGTGTGTTTGATGTAATATGAATCTGTGAGCTGTTCATAGCAGTGAAATTCCTAATATAAACTTTTATGGCTAGTTATTCAAGACCTTAGATTCCAGAGGGATAAAGCGTGTTGCTCACTGGCTCGACTCCATTTTGAACTCATCTCCTTTACTTTAAAAGGGATTTAAAAAACTAAAGAGATTTGTTTTCTTGGTTCATAGGTGTAGGTCATGGTTTTATGATATATTCCAGTCAACTGTCCTAATATTGTTTTAGTTTGTTTGTTTTGTTTTGAACATTTTCTTTTATTATTTTTGTGATTTGGTTGAAAGCTTACAGAGCAAATTCACTTTCCATATGGCAGCTCACATACACTTTGTCTCATGACATTGACTACAATTTACCACAATGCAACCCCTCCCACTTCCTCCCCATAGTTCTCTCTTCCCTGTGTCATTCACTCCATGCACTCCTGTCCCCTGAGCTGTCTACCTGTGTATTCACGGCCCTTCTATTCTCACATGATTGTTCTCTCCAAGGAACATATCTACCTAATGTAAATACTCAGCTCATATGCTTTTCTTTTGTTTGGCTGGAAGCCACAGGAGTGTATTCAATTCCAGACATGAAGGGCAGCTAGGGGCCATAGTCTTAGTGGTTCCATCAAGCTCTATCAGACAAGCAAACCTGGTTCCCACCTCACCCCCCCCCTTTTCTTTTTCTCCTAATGATTTTGAGTTTTGTCCCACATTGTTCTCCCACTCTATCCAGGATCTCCCACATAGATTACCCTCTGAGTGGTTGACAGTGGTAGCCTGGCACCATTTAGTTCTTCTGGTTTCATAGTTGTGTAGGCTGTGTATTGCATAGTGTACCAGTTGCTTGGACTAATTTTTTCCATGTATCTTTGGTTTTCTTCATTCTTCTTTGCTCCAGACAAGGAGACAACATCGTTGCATCTAGATGGTTGCTTGCACTCGTTTAAGATCCCAGTCACTATTCACCAAAGTAGGATGTGGAACAATGCTTTGTGTAGTATGTTATGCCAATTGACCTTGATGTACCCTGCAAGTATGGTCCCAAACCTACAGGTCCAACTACTCACTCCCTCTGGGTAACTGGCTGTGGTGAGGAAGTGACTACAAACTTGTCCCTTGTCAGCTGTACTATATACCTGGGGATTCTTACAGAACATAGCAACACCCTTGTAGAAATACTGTCTGCCAACCCCATATATGGTCTTGGGCACACTCCCTGCTGCATAGCCATACCTACTAGTTCAGCCTGTCCACCCATCTATCCACCCATATACTCATCTTTGCCTTCACTGACAACACAGTACTGTATGTGCAAAAGGATTCATCTTTGTTGTCTGTACCTCCCATTCACCGCTCTATGTCTCCCTCTTCCTCAATGCCACTGATCAATCATATTTGGTACATAATCTTCACCCATATCAATACTTGTCTCTACGTATCTAACAGTGTTTCCTCCCCTCCCTTGTCACCCCTGGTAACCAACAAAGAAAATTTCCTTCCATGTAGAAACTTTTCCTTGACTTTTTACCATAATGGACTAATACAACATTTGTCCTTCTGTGATTGACTTATTATTTCATTTAACATAATGTCCTCCAAGTTCATCCACATTACGTGGTGTTTTGATGATTCTATGTTATTCTTTAGGGTTGCATAATATTCCAGTGTGTGCTTGCACCATGGTTTGCTTATCCATTCTTCAGTTGATGGACACCTAGGTTTTTTTTTTTTTTTTCCCCCATCTTTTGACTATTATAAATAGTGCTGCAATGAAAATCAGTGTGCATATATATATTCTTTTCCTGGCTCTCATTTCTTTAGGATATATACCTAGTAATGGAATTGCTGAGTCAAATGGTATTTCTAATTCCAACTTTTTAAGAAATTGCTGTACTGCTTTCCACAATAGTTTTATCATTTGACAATTGCACCAGCAGTGTATGAGACTCCCAACCTCTCTGCATCCTCTCCAGCATTTGTTATTTTCTGTCTTGTTGAACTTGGCTACTAGTGCTAGGGAAAGATGGTATCTCATTATTGCTTAGATGTGCATCTCTCTAATGGCTAATGATAGTAAACAACTTTTCATATGTTTATTGGCCACCAGAATATCCTCTTTGGTGAAGTGTCTATTCATGTCTTCTGCCCATTTTTAATTGGATTATTTGTCTTTTTGTTATTGAGGAGTTGGAGTTTTCTATAAATTCTAGAGATAAGTCCCTTGTCAGATATGTCATTGCTGAATATTTATTCCCAATCTGGAGGTCTCTTTTGACTCTTTCAGAGAAGTCTTTGGAAGCACATAAAAATTTAATTTTTAGAAGGTCCAGTTCATCTAGATTCTCTTCTGCTGTTTGTGCATTTTGAGTTATGCATGGTAGTCTATTTATGTCTTATATTAGGGTTCCTAAATTTGTCCTTAGTTTTCACTTGAGGAACTTTATAGTTTTAGATTTCCTGTTTAAGTCTTTGATCCATCTGGAGTTAGTTTTTGTGTGTAGTGTGAGGTACAGATCTTGTTTCATTTTTCTGAAATAGATATCCAATTTTGCCAGTACCATTTATTAAACAGACATTCTCTTCCCCATTTAATGGATTTCAGCCCTTTGTCAAAGATCAG
Source organism: Orycteropus afer afer (assembly GCF_000298275.1). NCBI lineage: Eukaryota > Metazoa > Chordata > Mammalia > Tubulidentata > Orycteropodidae > Orycteropus > Orycteropus afer. The sequence goes on from NW_006921922.1 coordinate 1,197,437, forward strand.
CTGACAATAGGTCAATGGGTCTATTTCTGGGATCTCAATTCTATTCCATTTGTCTACATGTCTGTGATTATATCAATACCAGGCAGTTTTGACTACTGTGGCTGTATAGTAGGTTTTAAGATCCAGCAGTGTGAGACCTCTTACTTATCCAAAGCCTCTTTCCTTTCCAAATAATGTTAGTGATATTTATTTTTTTATTTATCTATTTATTTATTTGTTTATATCATAAAATGATGTTGGATTGGGATTGGATTGAATGTATAGATTGCTTTGGGCAGAATTGACATTTTCACAATTTTCTATCTTCCTATCCATGAGCATGGTATATTCTTCCATTTATGTGAAACTCTTATGGTTTCTTGAAGTAGTCTTTTATAGTTTTCTTTGTACAGGTCTTTTGTGTCCCTGGTAAGATTTATTCCCAAGTATATTATTTTTTCATAGTTATTGTAAATGGAGACAAACTTGTCTGTTGGTTTGTCCTACTGTGGTGACATGTTGCTGTGAGTCTTGAGGCTGTGCCACTGGTGTTTCAAAACCAGTGGGGTGTACCTGTTGCACAGGTATCAACCTGGCTTGCAGACTGAGACAGATTAGGAAGAAGAAGGAGCCCATCCAATTCTCAAAGAATTTACCAGGGAAAACCTTTTGAATAGCAGAGAAAAAGGTTGAGGTCATCAAAGAATTCACATTGTTTGTTTCTACAATCGAGGCCAATGGAAGCAGCAGTCAGGACATTAGATGATGTGTAGCACTGGGAAGGTCAGCTGCGAAGGAACTCTTTCAAGTGCTGAGGAGCAAGGATGTCTCCTTGAGGACTAAGGTACATCTGACACAAGCCATGATATTTCCAATTGCCTCATATGCATGAGAGAGCTGGAAAATGAATAAGGAAGACCAAAGAAGAGTTAATACTTTGGAGTTGTGGTGCTGGTGAAGAATGCTGAAGGTACCATGGACTGCAAAAAGAGCTAACAGAACTGTCCTGGAGGATGTGCAGCCAAAATGCTCCTTGGAAGCAAGGACAGCCAGACTTCTTCACACCTACTTTGGTCATGTTGTCAGAATGGACAATTCTCTGGAGAAGAATGTCATGCTTGGTAAGGTAGAGGGTCGACGAAAGAGGCGAAGGTCTTCCATGACATAGATTGACACGGTGACTGCAACAATGGGCTCAATTATAGCAAGCATCATGGAGCTGGCACAGATCAGGAAGTGTTTTGTTCTGCTGTGCATGGGGTCGCTATGAGTCGGAAGTGACTCGACAGCACCTAACAACAACATTGTAAATGGTATTTATTTCCTTTTTTTTTTTTTCAGCAATCTCTTTGCTGGTGTAGAGGAATCCAACTGATTTTTGGATGTTGATCTTGTATCCTGCCACTATAATAAATCTCTCAATTAGTTCCAGTAGATTAAGTATCTTGGGTTTCTAGGTATAGGATAATATTATCAACAACTAGATAGTTTGACTTCTTCCTTACCAATTTGGATGCCTTGGTCTTCCTTTCTTGCCTTATTGCCTTGGCTAGGACTTCCAATACAATATTGAATAGAAGTAGTCATATATGGGATCCTTGCCTGGTTCCTGTTCACAAAGGGAACAGTTTCAGTCTCTCTCCATTGAGAATAATATTGGCTGTTGGTTTTGCTTGTAGGTCCTTTATTATGTTGAGGAATGTCTCTTCCATTACAATTTTGCTGAGAGTTTTGATCAGAAATGGGTGTTGTATTTTGTAAAATGTCTTTTCTGCGCCAATTAATATTATCATGTGGTTCTTTTCCTTTGTTTTATTTATGTGGTGGATGACATTGATTGTTTTTCTAATGTTGAACCATCCTTGCATACTTGATATGAACCCCTCTTGATCATAATGAATGATTTTCTTGATACATTGTTGGATTCTATTGGCTAGGATTTTGTTGAAGATTTTTGCATCTATATTCACGAGGAATATTGATCTGTAGTTTTCCTTTTGAGTGATGTTTTTTTACCTGGATTTGGTGTCAAGGTTATGCTTACTTCATAAAATGAATTAGGGAGGATTCCATCCTTTTGTATGTTTTGGAATTGTTTGAATAGGATTGGTGTCAGTTCTTCTCTAAATGATTGGTAGAATTTTCTGATAAAACTGTCTGGGCAAGGATTATTTGTTGGTAATTTTTTGATGATGTATTCAATTTCTTCTTTTGTTATAGATCTGTTAACTTTTCCACCTCAGTCTGTGCTAGTTTGGGTACATAATGTGTTTCTAGAAATCTGTCCATTTCTTCCAGATTTTCAAATTTGTTGGACTACAGTTCTTCATAGTATCCTGATATTATCTTTTTATTTCAGTTGGTTCTGTTGTAATATCACCCAATTCATTTCTTATTCGTGTTATTTGTATTCTCTCCCTCTTTTCCTTTGTTAAATTTGCCAGTGGTTTGTCAACTTTATTAATCTTTTCAAAAAAACAACTTCTACCCTTGCTGATTTTTTCTATTATTTTTCTATTTTCTGTTTTATTGACTTCTGCTCATTTTTTTTTTTTTAATTTCTTTTCTTCTGGTGTCTGTAGGGTTTTCTTGATGTCCTTTTTCTAGTTGTTGGATATGTTGATTTAAAATGTTGATTTTGGCTGTTTCTTCTTTTTTCATGTGTGATTTATTGCTATAAATTTACCTCTGATCACTGCTATTGCTGTTTCCCAGTGATTTTGATATGCTGTGTTTTCATTTTCTTTTGATTCAAGGATTTTTTTTTATTATTTATTTCTTCTCTTATCCAGTTTTTTGTAAGGAGAATGCTGTTCAGTTTCCATGTGTTTGCTCTTTTTCCATTAATCTTCCTATTGTTGATTTCTAATTTGATACCATTGTGATCGGAGAAAATTTATTAAGGCTTGCTTTATGGCCTAACATATGGTCTATCGTGAAGAATGTTCCATGTGCACTGGAAAATAATGTATATTGGGTTGTTTTTGGGTGAAGTGCTCTGTAGGTGTCTATAAGGTCAAGTTGGTGGATTGTATTGTTTAGCGCTTTTGGATCCTTGTTGAATTTCTTTTGAGTTGTTCTATCTTTCATTGAAAGTGGTGCATTAAAATCTCCCACTATGATTGTGGAGTCATTTTTTGTCTTTTCAATTCTGTTTAAGTCCGATTTATGTATTTTGGAGCTCTTTCATTGGGTCCATAGATATTTATTCTGGTTATATCTTCTTGATCAATTGATCCTTTAATCATTCTATAATATCCTTCCTTGTCTGATATGCTAGTTTTTGTCTTAAAGTCAATTTTATAAAAAATTAATATTTCCACTCCTGCTTGTTTTTGGTTCCCATTTGCTTTATATAGTTTTTTCCAGCCTTTGATTTTTAGTCTATTTTTGTCTTTGTCTCTAAGGTCTGTCTCTTGTAGATGGCATATTGATGCTTATGTTTTCTTATCTAGTCTGAAACTCTCCATTTCTTGAGTGGTGCATTTAATTCATTAACATTCAGTGTAATTATTTTCAAGGATGAACTGGTTTCTGTCACTTTTGTTATGTTTTTTTCACTGTTTCTTTGTTTCATATACTTTTCTGTGCTGAGTTCATTATGTTTGTGAACAATGTTTTTATTTCCTTTGTTGCTATTGTTTTGGTATTTGCTAAATATTTGTACTTGTCCTCTTTTTTATTGTGACATGAATGTTCATCATTTTTCTTTGAGGGACTCTGTGATTTATAATTTTCTCCCTGTTTCTAGAACAGTCCATTCTATCTTAAAACTCTCTTGACTTCTTCATCATTTAGAAGTTCTGTAACTATATTATTGTTTCCCTCTTTTTGGTTTGTAGTTCTCCTCATTTGCTAATTGATATCTTTTGTTCCCTGTTTACAATCTTGTAAGCTTATTTTCCTTTGGATATTTCCATAGCTGTGTTGGTTTCTGGGTTATACCATCTTTTGTATTAATGGTCAATTGTTGTTTGCTATTATTGGTTCTCTGTACAAAGGACTCCCTTTAGTATGTAAGGTTGATCTGGTTTTAACAAACTCCCTTACTTTCTGCTTATCTGGAAATCTCCTAATTTCATCACATCATATTTAAGGGACAATTTTGCTGGGTATATAATTCTTGGTTGGAAATTTTTCTCTATCAGAATTTTATATATACCATCCCATTGCCTTCTCGTTTGCATGGTTTCTGCTGAGAAAACAGAGCTTATTCTTATTGGTTGTCTTTTGTAAGGAACTTTTCATTTTCCCTATGCTGCTTTCAGGAATTTGTCTTTGGTTTTGATGAGTTTAATGATGATATGTCTTGGTTATTTTCTTTTGGAGTCTATTCTATTTGGAGTTCATTGGACTTCCTGAATGGATATTTTCTCATCTTTCATCATATTAGGGAATTTCTCTTCCAACAAATATTGGACAATTTTGTCAGTGGTTTTATTTTTCTCTTCTTGTTCTGGAATTCCAATCCCAGTTAGGGTATTTCTTTTGATTGTATCAGACATATGTTTTAGGCTTTCTTCATTTTGTTTTGA
>NW_006921922.1:1202877-1215284 GCF_000298275.1 Orycteropus afer afer
AAGGGAAGAATAAATAATAATAATAAAATGGACATTTATGATAATAATAATAATAATTTTAAAACAGACAAAACAAACAAACTCAAAGAAAGCAGGGGGAGGGGAGTATGAGCAGTTTACATCCATGAGGGGTCATACCTCCTCTGAGTTGGTGAACATTGCCTCCAAATTTTCCAGAAAGGACATGAATCTATAGTGGTTTGACTGTTGCAAATCTGGGCTATGGGGTAAAAGGCATTATCCTCTCAGGAGCAGAGATTTCTAAATTAACCTCAGTTCAAACACACCCCACCTTGTGGCAAAGGCTATATATAGCAATGAATGAGAACCTTTCTCTTTGTTCGTTTGGACTGTAGCAACTTGTAAGGTTGTTAAGACCAATGAGGGGAATGTCCCTGTGACCCCCTTCCCTGGACCTTGTTGGAAGCATTATAGGAGTTCATAAGAGAATTACGGATGAAGCATGTCATATATCCTAAGCATCACCAAGGCCCAGAGAGTGAATTGTTTACTTCAGGAATGAAGGATGCTATCCTGCATTCAGCCTCTAGTCATTTGTATGGAGCTTCAGTCTCTATTTTAACTGCTTTAGGTGGGGAACCAGTCTCACAAGCTGCCCAAGTTGTAGCTGATTTAGGGGAAACAGCAAAAACAAGAAAACAGAACTTACACACCAGGGATGTCCACCAATCCAAGGAAGGGGGCAGACAGCAAAGGTAAAACAACATGAAAGGATCAGTATGGTTAACTTGTAGGAAAATTTGGTAGACTTGATCCAGGCAGGAACCCCAACAGGAAAAAATGATATACAGCCTAATGCTTTGTTGGTCAGACTGTGCCAAAAGTCAAAACTGGAGCAGAACTTCAGAGTAGAAGACAAAGGAACTACAGCATGACTGATGGTGTCTTCTGAAGAGGATTCATGGAGGGAAACTTTATCCACAGAGGAGGAGTCAGGCCAAGCCCCACTGCAACTTTGGCTCTTTGTCAGATTAGTATCAGGGAATCAGAGGCCACATGTGGAACTCACCATCTATTGGAACCCCAAAAACAAACAACAGGTATTGGCTTTGGTGGACAATTATGTTGAATTCTCTTTCATTTATTGGAACATTAATAATTTCAAAGGTCCCATAAGTGCTTTCAGTGGCTATGGTGGAGGATTGGTGTGAGTGTGCTGGGTGACTGTATATTACACATCGAGCAGCTAACATCATAAGCCTATGAGGTCTACATTCACCCATTCCTGAATATATGTTAGGCATTGATGTCCTCACCAGCCTTACCTTGTAGATGACAGGAGTAGAATTCTACCTATAAGTAAAAGCTATATAACCTGTATATGGGGACAAACCAAATAGACCCCTGTTGTGCTTCATGGCCATAACAAATAGCATTGAAACAGTATTGACTCCTCAGCAGTCATGAAGAGATAACTGCTATAATGAGAGAGTTACCTGAAGTAGGAATAAGACCAACACAGCCACTTTAATAGCCCAGTATGGCTTGCACAAAAGCTTGCTGCTTCTTGAAGAATGACTGTGGACTACAAGGAATTAAACAAAGTGACTCCTCTTTTGCATGGAGCTGTGGCAAACATAGCTTACTTGTTAGAAAAAAAAAAAAATGGGGAAGATTTAGGAAGTTTTACTTGGGCTTGGGAACAGTAGACATTGAATGTGTTACTGCAATGTTATTTACATAGTCCAACTATTTGTCTGTCATGTCTCTGTGGATAGGGACCTTGCTATGTGGTCCCACCTAGAGAGGGTTTCTCTGTTCTATTATAGAGAAAATATCATGTTAACGTTTGACTCTCTTTCTGTGCTTCAACAAGCAGGTTTCTCCCTGATAGCTCTCCTAAGGAAGCAAGGATGGTCTGTCAAAGAAAACAAATTCCAGGGACCTGGTTTATCTGTCATATTCTTAGGTGTTGTATGGTTGAGAAAGACAAAAGAGGTACCAGAAACTATGAAAAATAAAATAGAAGCCTATCTCCAAACCCAAACTCCAAAAGATGTACAAATGTTCATAGATCTATATTCTGGGTGACCGACACCCCTTCATTCCCCACGTGACCCAAATATTAATGGCCTTATATAAAAAACATAAACCAAATGCACTTCCATGGAGTCAGATGTGACTCATAGAGACCCCTCCTTGGGTTTCCGAGGCAGTATCACTACAGAAGTAGATTGCCCAACCTTCCTTCTGAGGAGTAGCTGGTATGTTTGAACCTCCATCCTCCTGGTTACCAGTCAAATGTCTTAGGCACTACACCACCATAAGGCCCTTATATAGCTTAGTAAAAAAGTGAGCCTGATGGAATTGAAGGACTACAGAAAAAAGAGGCCTTTCTGGCAGCTAAAGTGGCTGTAAAACAAATATAAGCTTTTGGTATCTTAGTGCAGGGACACACCTGGTGAATTGAACGTAGCCAATTATCCAGAAAGTTCTGGCTGAGGCTTGTGGCAAAAGCAAAGGCATAAGAGAGTACTGCTAGGTTTTTGGTTTCAGTTATGGTGAGACGCAGAACAAAAATATATATGCTGGAGAAGCATATGCACAACATGCACAGTATACCATAGTCTCCTACAGGTAGAAAGTATAACAAATGATTACCCATAGTAGTAAGGACACAATACACCATAGCTGGGTGTTTGCAGGATGCCTTCAACAAATCCTGATCTGGAACAGTCCAGACCAGCACTATGCCAAGTGATATTACTATATGCATTGAAGAAGTTTTCTAACCAACAGTCTTCTTAGTACTGAACTGCATGCTATCCAGGATCCAGTAACATATGTTACCACCGAAGCTGACAACCAGGAATTTACTAAAGCCCCTAAACTCCCTTCTTTCATCAAGGAAAGAATAGGACCTGTTCTTGAAACTTCATGGTATACAGATGGGTCAGCATGGGGTAATCCCCCATGGTGGGTAGCTGTCACTGTACAACAAAAAATGAACAGCATTTGGAAGGATCAAAGTGAACAGAAGAGCAGTCAGTGGGCATAACTATGAGCAGCATGGATGGTTCTAATGCATGAACCTAGCCCAATTGTTTTGTGCACCAACATCTAGGAAGTCTATAAAAGGACTCACCTTGTGGCTCTAGCAATAGGAAAAACAACAGTGGATGATAGCTAGTCATCCCTTATTGGGTGCACAAATGTGGCAAGAACTCCTATATTGAATAAAAGTTATGGATGTTGTGGTATATTATATGTCAGCCCATCCTACTGCCACACCACCAGGGAATGCACAAGTAGATACCCTGGCCAGGATATGGGCAGTGAAAGATTTCACTGTGGAGGACATAGTGGCCTATTTACATTGGAAAATGGGCCATAAGGGACAAAGAACTCCATGAACCATAGCTAAAGGCCTGGGTCTTCTGCTGTTTAACTGTATAGACATACTTGAAGCTTGCAATGACTATACCAGTTGCTCCTTAGAACAAGCCCAAATGCTTTCCCATCACCATGGATACATACCATGACCAACTGAATCTGCCCAATTATGTCAAGTAAATTACATAAGACCTTTGCTTATATCTGAAGGCTTTAAGTATGCTCTGACCTGTGTGGACACAATGACAGAGCTGCTCCAAGGTTATCTTAGCAAGAAAGCTACCCAAAGTCCACTATTTGTGGTTTCAGACACTTCTATGCTGTGTGGGACTCCTATAGACATAGACAGTGATTAAGGAACCTACTTCACTGGACATGAAGTGTAAGACTAGAGAGACCAGAATGGCATACACTGGTACTTTCATTTGTCATATAATCCCACTGCTGCCAATCCGATTAGAAAGAATGAATGGCTTATTGAAGAAGCAGTTGAGACAAGAAATTCAGTCACTCACAGGACTGACTAAGAGTCTTCTGGGTGCCATTCGGCCCTTAAGTGAATTTGAGCAGCAAAGCTGCCCAAGTGCATATACATGATTGACTCAGGGAACAGATGCCACCTTACATATCCAGGTGTAAGCACCCTCTCAAGATATAGGGCTATCCCAAACAGGAACACAGGATAATGTATTTTTGCCCTTGTCGCAAGACATGGCCACAAGAGACACTGTAGTCACCCTACCCTAGATTTGGCAACGAGGACCCTGTTGGTTTGCTTTCTCTGCACCATAGGGCTTAGGCCTAGAGAAGAACTTAGAGATTTCACCCCTTTTTACACCCAAGGCAAACAAAAATCATATGTGTATGTAACCCATGTCCACCTATGTCTATGTCTTTTGAAGTATTGTAATCCCTACACACACAACCTACTCAGGCCTCCTCTCCAAAACTGAAACTGTAGGATAGCATATATGATATTGCAAACCAGGCATGTTTCCTCAGGCTGGAACTTGAGTCAAGACCCTCACTAGCATGTTTCTTGTTAGACAGGCATGACCTACTTGTCTTAATTCCTACTAAATATCTATCTTTCCATCAATACATTAATGACCCCCAAACTGTTTGCTGACTGGACAAAAACTACAGCTGAGCTCCATAACCACAGCAATTGCTGGGTCTGTGGAGAACTGCCCTTTTCTTCCTTGATGAGTCTCCCATGCCTGGTCAACTCAGCTAATGCCAGTGCATAGTGCATGGAGTGCTATCTTTCACTGGTCAAACAATAGCTTCCCAAAGTGGCTTCTAAATGGAACAACTGAAGTTATCCTGTCTTTCAATGACACCACGAAAGAACTCTTCCACTTGGTCAGGAAACAAATCAATGTAATTTTTATTGTAGGATATGCTGTCTCTGCTGGTCTTAGATTGTTAACTGCAACTCAAATGTAGTTTTATCCCTCTTCTGTGTTGAGAGACATAACAGAAGCACTCCCAACACCACTGTTCACAACATTGGGTGGCTTCCGGTTCAGTTACAAAATCACACTGTTCCCACCTTTAATACTGATTGTCTAGATTGTCAAAACCTATCCCAGAAAATGAAGACCTACCCCAGTCCTTGGGGCTGGTTATAGGCCTGTGAAAATCATGGTTGGCCTGACTTACCATATAATTGGACCAAGCACTGTATTTAGGAATGCCCATATCTTACAAGATGCATTGTGTATAGCCTCTCACAATGTTCCTCTAACTGGGACACAGTCAAAGCATGCCACAGAGTGAAACATACCTTGTGGTAGATGTACCCTTCCACCTTGCTCATGTAGCCTGCAGCCACTATGAATATAGAACGGCAAGTAGAAGCCTTAGTAAAAAAAACTGCTGCTGCTTTGAATGATACTTGTCATTCAATAATATTTTTAACTGAAGAAACTGAACAGATTACACAAGTAGCACTACAAAATAGGATGGCATTGGATGTTTTAACTGCAACTCAAGGCAGGATGTGTGCCATCTTGAAAACTGAATGTTGTGTGTGTGTATAAATATATGTGTGTTTGTACGTATACGTATATATATGTGTATGTATGCATATATATATATATAGTTGTGTGCATATGTGTGTGTGTGTGTGTGTGTATACTCAGACTCACTGCTGTCGAGTCAGTTCCAGCTCATAACGACCCCTCCTTGGGTTTCCGAGGCAGTATCACTACAGAAGTAGATTGCCCAACCTTTCCAAGGAGTTGCTGGTGGGTTTGAACTGCCAGCCTTCTGGTTAGCAGTCAAATGCCTTAGGCACTATGCTACCAGAGTGCCCATGTGTGTGTGTGTGTATGTAGGTATATACCAGATTATAGCCATAATGTTAGTGAAGCCATGCAAGCATTACATCACCACAAACCTACCATGGCTGGGTTAAACATAGATCTCTTTAGCGCTTGGCTTCAATCTTTCCCTACCTCTTAGTATTATACATTTTTATCCTTCCCTGGACTTTGTATTTTTTATTGTGGTATGTTGTAGTTGCTTATGTTATATTTGTGGTTTGTGGCTGCAACACACCTCTGCTGCCCTGGCTCAATGGGTACTGTGGAAGACTGGTATGATGAGATTGTAAGGGCTATCTAAGGGTATGGAAGGATGGTATGTAAGGTAACACTGTGCATACCTAAAGATGATGACACTCTTCAAAAGTCACTCCAGGGTCTTGTAGGCTGTCCTGTTTTGACCAGTGTTCTTGTGGATGGGCCAGGCTGTAATCCATGCCATAAAACAATCCCAAGAATTCTACAAAAATATCTGGGCCCAGAGCTCCACTTCCTGGAACATGGGCATGCAGAAAGGGAGTTGAGGGTCATGCGAGCTGTGGCAACAACGCTCTTTTGTGTACTTTGGTATATAACTCAGTTGTACTTTAGAATGGTGCAGTTGTTTCTTTTCCTTTTTGTCCAGCCTGCCATCCCAATAAATCCATGTTGCAGATTATGGCTTCAGGTCATTTTTTCTGTCTCTCAGCCCTTAGTGTAAGTACCACCATATACTGCCATATACTCATTGAGGATCTTCCCTTACATGGTAGTAGAATAATTTGGAAAAGGATAGTGAAAAGTGTTGTATAATTTAAAGAAGGTAATCAATATCACTGGATTGTATATGTAAAAATGGTTGAATTTTTGTGTGTGCTTTGCTGTGTATATTTTCATCACACATACAGACACTCAAAGTAAAATAATGTGTTTGTATCCTAAAATACTTTTAGAATGTTACAAAAATGTCTATAAGGTGCAAAAAGGACAAGGGGGCAGCATTTTCTGACTTCCCCCTACCTCACAAGGGAGTGACAAAATTACCATCAACAGCCCAAACTTATTTCTATGAGGCCAGACACCCCACCACCTTCCAGACTTTTTACCAATTCTGACATCAACTGTCCCTCCCATGACACTCATTACTTCTGTGCTGGATTCAATAATTCCTTGCAATGGCCACACAGAACTCATGGAAAATACTCACGATTATGGGGTCTATTAAGGAAGTAATAGGTTATAATTCAGGTTCAGGAACACTCTCTGGATACAATTCTTTGATAAATACAGTCTCCTCTCTATTAGGCCCTCAGGCACTTCTACCTGGCCCTTAGTCTCTTGGCCTGAACTCTGTCCTACTCAGGCAAGAGTTACAAAGATATTTTAGCTCTGATGATAGACATCTCTAGGCACACCCCACAAAAAGTACAGACAATAAAGATAAATACAATTGTATGTACAATACAGCATTATCAGTAAATGCAAATATTAATCTATAGGTGTATATATAGGTAGACAGGCAACGATATCAGGTATATATCAGTGAATGGGAATATGCTCACAGCCATATACAGGTTTGACAGACAATATTCCTACATAAGTATTCGTATGTGTTGTGGAAATGTCCATGTGCAGTTTAATACTAAGAGGCAAAGTTAGGGTAACTTTTTAGTTAGGGTAATTTCTTAGTTAGGATAACTAAGCAGCTTGAAGGAGTGAATCACTGGGCCTGTAGATGGGAACCATAGTCACAGGGGCCATCAAGCTCAATTTGCACATGTTGTTGTTGTTGTTGTTAGGTGCAGTTGAGTTGTCTCTGACTCATAGAGACCCTATGTGAAACAGAATGAAACACTGCCCAGTCCTGTGCCAGCCTCATGATCCTCACTATACCTGAGTCCATTATTATAGCCATTGTGTCAATCCACTTCATTGAGGGCCTTCCGTTTTTCCATTGACTCTCCACTGTACCAAGCATGATATCCTTCTCCAGAGAATGGTCCCTTCTGACAACATGACCAAAGTAGGTGAGACAAAGTATGGTCACTCTCAGTTCCAAAGATCATTCTGGCTGCACTTCTTCCAGGACAGATGTGATAGTTCTTCTGGCAGTCCATGGTATTTTCAGTATTCTTTGCAACACCACAACTCAAAAGGACCTACTCTTCTTCAGTCTTCCTTATTCATTGTCCAACTCTCACATGCATATGAGACATTTGAAAATACCATTGCTTGGGTTAGACACCCCTCTGTCTTCAAGGAGACATCTTTGCTCTTCAGCACTTGAAAGAGGTCTCTTGCAGCAGACTTGCCCAATGCAGTATGTCATCTGATGCCTTGACTGTTGCTTCCATTGGTGTTGAATTGTAGAACCAAGTAATATGAAATCTTTAACAACTTCAATCTTTTCTCCATTCATCGTGATGCTGCTTATTGGCCCAGTTTATGAGTATCTTTGTTTTCTTTATATTGAAGTGTAATCCATACTGCAGACTGTAGTCTTCAATCTTCATCAATAAGTGCTTCAAGTCATCCTCACTTTCAGCAAGCAAAGTTGTGTCATCACAGGTTGTTAATGAGGCTTCCTGCAATCCTGATGCCATGCTCTTCTTCATATAGTCTAACTTCTCAGATTATTTGTTCAGTATACAGATTGAAAAAGTATGGTAGAAGGATACAACCCTGACACACTCCTTTCCCAAATTTAAACCATGCAGTGTCCCCTTGTTCTGTTTGAATGACAGCCTCCTGGTCTATGTACAGGTTCCTCATAAGTACAATTAAGTGTTCTGCAATTTTCATTCTTCTCAGTGTTATCTATAATTTGTCATGATTCACACAATGGAATGCTTTTGCATAGTCAATAAAACACAAGTCAAACCCTTTCTTCTTTTTTTTTTTTTAATTTTTATTGTGATTTGGGTGAAAGTTTACAAAGCAAATTTACTTTCCATACAGCAGCTCACATACACTTTGTCTCATGACATTGACTGAAATTCCCCCAATGCAATAACTTTGCTCTCACTTCTTCCCCCATAGTTACCTCTTCCTTGTGTCCTTCCCTTTCATGCATTCCTGCTCCTCCCTGCTAGCTGTCTTCCTGTGCATACAAAGCCCTTCTATTCTCCCATGATTGATCTCTCCAAGGAGCATATCTACCTAATGTAAATGTTGAGTTCATATACCTGTCCTTTGTTTGGTTGGAAGCCACAGGAGTGGGCTCAATTCCAGACCAGAAAGGCACCTAAGGGCCATTGTCTCAATGGTTCCATCAGGCTCTATCAGACCAGCAAACCTGGTCCTTTTTTTTAAAATGATTTTGAGTTTTGTTCCACAATGTCCTCCCACTCTGTCCAGGATCTTCTACATAGATCCCCTTCGGAGCAGCAGATAGTGATAGCTGGGCAGTATCTAGTTTTTCTGGTCTCATAGTCCTGTAGGCTGAAGATAACATGGTGTACCAGTCACTTGGAGTAATTGTTTCCATGCATCTTTGGTTTTCTTCATTTCTCTTTGCTCTTGACAAAGAAAGACTCATCATTGCATCTAGATGGTTGCTTGCAAGCTTTTAAGATCCCTATAGCTACCCCCCGCCAAAGTACATTGGAACAATGTTTTTGTGTAGTATACTATTCTGATTAAGCTTGATATCCCTTGCAACTAGGGTCCCAAGCCCACAATTCCAACTATTCACTCCCTCTGGGTAGCTGGCTGTGGCCAAGAAGTGACTACAGCTTCGTCCCTTGTCAGCTCTACTATATACCTGGGAATTTTTACAGAACATAAAAAACTTGCTTGTAGAAATATTGTCTGTCATCCCTATACATGGTCATGGGCACAATACTCCCTTCATAGACATACCTAATAGTTCAGCCTGTCCACCCATCTATCTACCCGTTTACCAGTGTTTTCCCTCACTGACAACACAGTACTCTATGTGCGAAAGGGTTCATCTTTATTGTCTGTACCTCCCATGCACCTCTCAATGTCTTCTTCTTCCTCAATGTCACTGTGTTGATCACTCATATTTGGTACATTGCCCATCTCTTCACCCAAATCAATACTTGTCTCTACCTATCTAACAGTGTTCCATCCCCTCTGGTAACCAACAAAGAAAATTTCCTTTTATATAGAAAACTGTCCTTGATTTTTTACAATTACAGACTAATGCCGTATTTGTCTTTCTGTGATTGACTTATTTCCCTCAGCATAATGTCCTCCAAGTTCATCCATGTTATGCAGTGTTGGGCCCGTTCTACTTTATTATTTAGGGTTGCATATAATGCTATTGTGTGTATGTACCATAGTTTGGTTATCCATACTTTGTTGATTTCCATACTTGTTTCAATACTTTTGCTACTGTAAATACTGTAAACAGTGCTGTAATAAACATGGGTATATCTGTTCTAACAGATATCTATCTATATAACAGCATATATCTGTTCTTGCCTGGATCTCACTTCTTTTGGATATATAGCTAGTAATGGAATTGCTTAATCAAATGGTATTTCTAATTCCAACTGTTTAAGGAATCACCATACTGCTTTCTGCAGTGGTTAGATCATTTGACAGTCTGACCAGCAGTGTGTGAAAGTCCCAATCTCTCTACATCCTCGTAAGTATTTTTTATTTTTTGTCTTGGTGAACTTTGCTACTAGTGTGACTAGTATCTTGTTTTTGTTTAGACGTGTTTCTCTCTAAGGGCTAATGTGATAGTTGGAGCTGTGTGTCAACTTGGCTGGTCCCCAGTTCTGTGTGGTTGTTCCCATGATGGGATAGGATGACTGTGTTCTTAGTGGACAATCTGCCCAAGGGGAGTTTCCCTAGGGATGTGGCCTGCTTCCAGAATATCCAGGGACATCCTGGGAAGAGAGACTTTCTTTGAGGAATTGGGACCCTGGTGTGCTGGCTACCACCTTCCATGAATGAGCAGCCCACCATTCAGCCTGGAGATCTTGGATTCGTCTTTTGTTGGAGTCAACAACCAGTGTACTGCCTGCCAGCCTTGAATTTCTTGCCCCCCTGAGCTTGTGGAAGCTAAGGCTGCCACCATACTGACCTTTCCTTCAGGGACTTTGGACTTGTCAGCTTCTATATGTTTGTGAGCCATTTTCCTAAGGTAAATTTCTCTCTATATATAGATAGATAGATAGATAGATACACTTTGCTGGTTTCTGTGTTTCTCTAGAGAACCCAATCTAACACATTTGGTACCAAGAGTAGTTCTAGAAAGACAAAATTATAAGGATGTGCTTCCTAGATTGGTTCTCCAGTTTGATTGATTTTGATGACTTTAGTGACTGTGTGTCTTCTTGTAAAGAGAGCCCTACTAATCCGTGGCATGAGGTAGCAAAATTAATATGTGAAATAGCACCACCAATAGATCAAGTACTTGTGAGAAGTGACACTCTGGGTGATCGGATATTTGATACTTTTCTGCAATTTTGTCAGAATGAGGAGTATAGGGAAGCTGGTTGGTTGGTCCTTCTTACACTGGATAAATTGGTGAAAGAGCAAGATGGGCTCAAAGCTTCTGAGTCTCAGCTTAAGTGCCACATGAATGACCTCAGTGCCTTCAGCTGTGCTCTGAAAGAAAGCCTTATAGCTTCTACTACCAGGGCTGACATAGCTGAAACCCAAATCCAGAGTCTTATTGTAAGAGTGGCTGATTTGCAATGCTAGCTCAATTGCCAACCCAGAACGGTGTCTGCCATTAAAGTGAGGGCATTGATTGGAATAAAAATGGGATCCTGTAACCTGGAATGGGGACATATGGACAGATGATCAGGAAGAACAGGATATGGAGCCTGTAACTTCTGTTGAATCCCTCCCATGCGAACAGATTACTGTAAAACCATTATCCCCTCCCCCTCAGTTTGAGGGGACTAGCCAAACTGGTCCTGCAGGGTTATTCTGTGAGGCAGAGGCCATGGAAAACATTCCTGACTGCTCTCAGGAATTGCCTCAAGCACCTATTCTGGCAGCTTGGCCCATAACAAAGGTCAAGTCTAAGCGAACCCCAAGAGGTGAAATAGAAAGTGTGACCGAGGAGGTGATATGCTATACTCGAAAAGACCTACTTGATTTTGCCAACATGTACAGACAGAAACCTGGAGAATATATATGGGAATGGCTACTGAGAGTGTGGGATAATGGTGCAAGGAATGTAAGATTGGATCAGTCTGAGTTTATTGATTTAGGTCCACTAAGTATGGATTCTTCATTGACTGTCTCAGCTCGAGAGGTTAGGAAAGGATCTAATAGTTTATTTGGTTGGCTTACTGAGGTATGGATTATGTGGTGGCCTACCTTAATTCAGTTGAAGTACCAGACCTGCCTTGGTTTAATGTAGAAGAAGGTATCCAGAGGCTTACGGAAATTGGCCTGTTAGAATGGATTTATCAGTTTAGACCCCTAGAGCCAGAAATGGAGAGTCCAGAAGACATGCCTTTCACCAGTACCGTGAGGAATAAATCTGTGAAGGGAGCTCCACCATCCTTGAAGACTGCTGTGATTGTTATTTTATATAAACCTGATTTGACAGTGGGAACTGCCCTAATTGAACTAAGACACTTACATGTGATGGGGCTGACTGGACCCCATGGTAGTAGGGGCCAAGTGGCAGCAGTTCATTGACAAAGGCAAGGTGGGCGTGGTTACCATAATGAATAGCAGAGTCAGAACACTAATCAGAATAGTCTGACTCATGTGGAATTATGGCATTGGCTACTTGCTCATGGTGTT
>NW_006921922.1:1242947-1245447 GCF_000298275.1 Orycteropus afer afer
ATATATATATATATACTTTGCTGGTTTTTGTGCTTCTCTAGAGAACCCAATCCAACACAGTTCCCAAGACTATAAATCTTTAGAGGAGCACACTGCCTCATCTTTCTTCCATGGAACAAATGGTAGGTTCAAATCATGGACTTTTTGGTTAGCAGCTGCATGCCTTACCTGGAGTACCACTGGAACTCTTTAACTGTTTAACCACCCTGTACTGTAGTAAATTACTTAGTGTGGCTTTTCTACCCACAATTCTTTGTAAACTCCAAAGTGGAATTTGCCATAAGCAACTGAGGAGCTCTTGATTGCTAAATTTGTCCACCTGGGGTGTTTTTGTTGGGAGTGGCACTAAACAATGTTCTGAGAGGTTCCTGCTCTCTCTCAGGTGTTTAGAATTCTGCTGTTATGATTGGCTAGTTTGGCCACTCTGCCAGGCTCAAAAGGAGCCCTCCTAGAGGCAGAACTCTCTCTCTGATGGCTGAGGAAGGACTTGCTCCTGAGAGACACATGCTGCTGGGAAAGAGATGCAAGAAACATGCATTGCTGAGAGAGGCACCAAGGGACATGCACGGCTGAAAGAGAGAGACTGTGAGAGATGATGGGCTGGGAGAGAGACTGAGCATTTTTCCTGAACTTGAATTATAGCCTTGTGCTTCCCTAAAAGCCCCAGAATCTGTGAGTTCTGTGTGGCCACTGCAGTGAATTATTGAACTCAGGAAAGAGGTGGTGGGTGCTTTGGTAGGAAGGACTGGAGGGAGGCAGCATGTCTGGCCTTGCAGTAATAGGCCTTGGGTTATTGATGGTGATTCTGTCTTCCTCTTGTGGGTTAGAGGAGGTCAGAACATGTGGCCTCCCTGCCTTTCTTGCACACCTTCCCCCAATAGGCAGTTCAAACTATAGATGTTGCTTCTCCATGATCAGTTTATAAAATCACATCATGGCATCCAGGATAACTTCCCTTATGACTATCTCAGTGTCACTACCTAGGAATGTTAATTACATCTTCAAAATCTCTTCTGTTAGATAATGTGATGTAATTGCAGGAATGAGATCTCATCCTATCACCAGGGCCAGTCAAGGGGAGGGATTATCCAGACTTGTACACCAAACACAAGATTTTGGGCACCATCTTATGTTTTGGCATACCGCACTTTTTTTCTGAAAGTTTTGATATTTAAACTTGGATGTTTATAATAGCTGTTAAGCTCCATATGCTCTAAAATATTCAAGAATAAAACAAAAAATAGTTTCTATGTGAACTCAGATATTACCACATATAGTGACTATATACAATTTAATTGACTACAGCAATCATATATTGTCCTTCATTCAGAGTACATAAAGGGAATTAATAGCAATTTACTGAATTTTCTAAATAGCTACAGATGTTTATATTGAGAGTATGAGTAAACATATGGCTATATAAATCTTTAAATGAAAAATATGAGAATACCAGTTCCAACTCCAACATATAAAGAGATTGAAATCATCATTCCCATTCTTACAACAATAATAAATAAATAAATATAACAAACTGAAAACCAGTAACATTTTGGGGATTAATCAGAAAACTGGTGTCTCAGGGCAAATCACCAATTTGAAATTTGGAAAGAAAGGCAAATATACTAACAGCTGAGATCTGTTTAATTATAGTAGAAACGTTGGAGCTATAAATTGGTACAAACACTTCAATGGTCATTTTGATTAATTGCTGTAGAGTGAGTGCAGATTAGTGTGAGAATGAGAAACTCCTGGTGGCTGCAGTCTTAGAGAGGCCTTGAGACTCTCTTGTCCCACTCCCATCCCAAGTACTGTGCTAGTTTCTCAGAGTCAAGAATTAAGAAAGATTCCCTGTGGTTTGGCTGAATGAAGGGAAGTATAATCATTATGACATATTCCCAGAGTGTTCTCCATAGCAACTATCAACTTTCCAGAAGAAAATACTTTACCAGAAATTTATCCCCCTTGAGAGGCCAATTTCTCCTATTCTGACCTCCTATTCCCCCTGTCTAATCTACCACACTGAACAAATTACACTGAAAAATCATTTAAGAGTCACATCCAGAGACTAACCAAAAACCAAAGTCTTTGTCATTGAGTCAATTGCTACTCATGGCGGCCCAATGTGTTACAGAGTAAAACAACTCCAAAGGGTTTTCTTAGATGTAATCTGTATGAAATTAGATTGCCACAATTTTCTTTCATGGGGCCACTGAGCTGGTTGAAACCATCTAGGTTTATGTTAGTGGGAGGAAGATGAGACAATCTACTTCTGTAATGATTTATAGCCTTGGAAAACCAATGGTGGCTGCTATGAGTTAGATGGACTCAGTGGCAGTGGGTTTTGGGATTTAGTTAAGTACGTGTCATTTAAGCCATCTGGAGACCTCATTCAGAGACATAGGGCCAAAAAAGATTGAGATTTACATTTGGAGAAGAAAAAACAAAAAACAAAAAAAAGCTGGGGACCAGGTTTGCTGGTCCAATAGAGCCTGGTGGAACC
>NW_006921922.1:1246302-1249616 GCF_000298275.1 Orycteropus afer afer
CCCACCAGCCACTCCTCAGAAGGAAGATGGGGCAATCTACTTCTGTAGTGATACTGCCTTGGAAACCCAAGGAGGGGTCACTATGAGTCGGATCTGACTCGAAGGCACATAACAACAGCACAACAACAAGGCCTATTTAGCTCAGTTACAATTACCTGATATAGCATGTCTGACTTTCAACAAAATATTACATTCACAACATAAACCATATTCTGGGCCACAAAGATACTTTAAAAAATTTCAAGCAATAGAAATGGCATAGAATTTGTCCTCCAACTGAAATAGAATTAAACTAGAAATCAATAATAAAATATATCTGGAAAAAGACCAAATACTTGGAAATTGAATGAAACACTTTTAAGTAGAACATGGATCAGTGAAGACATCTTCTTGTTGTTTTTGTTATTATGTGCCACTGAGTTGATATCAATTTACAATGACCCTGTGTGACATAAAAGTGCCCCATAAAGTTTTCTAGGCTATAATTTTTACAGGAACAGATCACCAGGTCTTTCTCCCACTGAGTCACTGGGTTCATTGGAACCACTAAATTTTGGGGTAGCAGCTGAGAGCTTACCTAATTGCAGTACAAGGCTCCTTGAAGACAACTTATGGAAAAATAAAAAATAATTTGAACTAAAAGAAAATGAAAATACAACTTAATAAAATTTCTGCTATGTTGAGAATGTTGTCTTTAGAAGGAAATATATGCATCAAATTATTATATAAGAAAAGAGAAATGATGTAAAATAAATAACCTAAGATTCCACCTTAGAAAACTTGAAAATAAAGAGCAATTTAAACCTAAAAATACAAAGTTAAAGAAATAGATATGTAAAAGCAGAAATCCATAAAATTCAAAACAAGAACACAACAATAATAAAATCAACAAAACAAAAAGTGAGTCTTTGAAAAGATAAACAAATTGATAAACATCTAGTCAAACTAAGCACAAAAAATAGAACAGACACCAACTACAAATGGCAGAAATGAAGATAATGCAACCATACAATGAAATATTATTCAGCAAATATGAAATAAGCTATCAGTCTAAAAAAAGAAATTCATTAATTATCAATTCATACTGCTAAGTGAAAGAAGCTTGTCTGAAAAATTAAAGTTTGGACTTCCAGCAAGATGGTGGAACAGACAGACAATTTACACATACTCTGCCATGAAATGAGAAACTAAACACATACAGAAGATAATCCTGGAAGCTTGAGTTTTGAAAGGAAGGATAAAGAAGTGGCTTAAATACCAACTAGTAAAATAACCTGAAAGAAAACAGTGACTAAGGAGACAAACCAAACTGCGGGCTATTGGGAGTCCTGACAGAATAGCCTATTACAATATTTACAAATGGCATCCCACGGTAGGCAGTAACCTAAGAATTGGCTCTGCTTGCCAAGGGTTGCATGGGAAACCACTCTGATGGTTGACAACTAGAAAGGAAAAGAGTGAATAAGAAGACAAACAGAGCTGTGGATTGCTGGCTGTCCTGACAGTGCAGCCACTCTGAATATTTGCAAGTGGCCAACCATTTTGAATATTTGTGAGTGCCATTCCAATACAGGCAGCAATCTAGGCTCCTCTTGCCAAGGACAGCACAGGCAACTGCATTGGAGGATTAAGACTGGAAAAGTGCTCTATTCCCTTTATTATTCTTGTACTGACACTCCCCAAGTGAATGCTGGTGTGGGCTATCCCCCAACTCTACCCATGTTCTGGACCAGCAGGAATTCCAACCCCATCTATGGGGCCTGACAGAGCCAGATTGCCCTGCCTCCCCTGCAGTTTGTTTTTAAATTATTTTTTCTTCTTTCTACCTTTTTGATTTTTTTCTCTTTTTCTTCCCCAGTTCTTGTTTATTTTTTTCCATTTTTCTATTTTTTTCTTTATTATTTTTTCTTGCTCTCTTATTTTTGCCTCTATGGAGATTGTGGGGTATTTTTCTATTATCTTTCTTTTGTCTTTATTTTATTTTATTTAAGTTTTTTTTCATTTATTGTCTTTCCTTTGTAATTTTTTGGCATTATTCCTGTTTATGCAGTTTGTGGTTTTTGTTCTCTTTTTTTTTTTTTTCCTTTTTTTACTAACTATGTGGGAGACAGCAACACTTCCCACATGACCCAAACTTTCCTACAACTTGCTTTGGCACCAATTGACCAATGATAGACAGTGGCCAATACCAGCCCAACTCACCTTCAACTGCTCTTCATGAATAGCTAACAGAGAAATCTGCCTACACTCTCATTCTTTATCATATCCACCAGGAGACAGGTGATGAGTCACTAAGTATTGCCAGCTAGGAGCACAGTAACATTGTTCACACAGATATATCAAAATAAAATAAAATCTTACGTGAATCACACCAATTTACGATAACCAATTAAATATAAATACAATGACAACACAATTTCTTGGAGACAATTAACAATCCCAGCCCCTGCAAAGAAGGAAGATAAAATAGTCCAAACAAGGGCCCAGGATGCAGACCCAGAAAACTTCCCAGTGGAAGAAGCAACACTCTGTCAAGGAGTTGAAAAGAATTACCTTTAGGTACCTTCAAAGGACTGAGAGACTAACCAAGGAAAACACTGACAAAACTAAGGGATATACCGGCAAAATTCTAGAATAATTTAGAAAAACAGTACAAGAAAACACTGGAAAAATGAATGAAAAATTTTAAAAGATATGAAAACAGTAAATAAAAATCCAGATTAATATTAAGATTTCAAAAATGAGTAAACATTAAATGGGCAAGGGAGTAGAATCAAATCAATGGAAGATATAATTAGTGAGATTGAGGACCAATACCTCAATAATATTTTGTTAAGGAACAATCAGATAAAAGATTTAAAGAAAAAAAAAAAAAAAAAAGAAGAAGAAGAAAAAGATTCACATGGGATACCATCAGAAAGAAAAATTTATTTGTGATCAGGATTCCAGAACAGGAAGAGACAAGGCCACAGAGAAAATTGTTGAATACATGTTGGAAGATAATTTCCTTAGTATAATGAATGATAAGAAGATATACATTCAAGAAATTCAACAAATCCTAACAAGGCAGACTCCAAAAGAAATCATTGAGACATTCATAATCAAACTCACCAAAACAAAAGACAAAGAAATAATTCTGAAAGAAGCATGGAAAAAATGAAGTTACCTACAAATGGCAACTAATAAGACTAAGCTCTGATTTCTTTTCTTTTTATTTTTTTATTAGGATTTGGGTGAAGATTTACAGAGTAAATTCACTTTTATACAGCAGTTCACATATACTTTGTCTCATGTCATTGACCAAAATTTACAAT
>NW_006921922.1:1250296-1253952 GCF_000298275.1 Orycteropus afer afer
AAACAAGAATCATGTATCCAGGAAATTTTTGCCTCAAAAACAATGGTGAAATTAAGACATTACCTGATAAACAGAAATAAAGGGAACTTGTTAAAACCAGACCAACTTTACAAAAGATGCTAAAGGGAGTCCTTCAGACAGACTATCAATAACAGCAGACAACTACTAATGATTAACACACACAATGACATACCCCAGAAACTGACCCAGTTATAGAAGTATCCAAAGTAAAATAAGCTTACAAGACTGTAAACAGGGATCAAGAGACATCAATTGGTAAATGTGGACAAATTACAAACCAAAAGGGGGAATAAAGAGTGTAGGTATAGAACTTCCAAATGGAGAGGAAGTCAAGACAATTGCAAGCTAGAACAGACTGTTCTACATTTGAGAGGAAAATTATAAATCAGAGGATAACCTCAAAGAAAATAATAAAATATGGCATGAAAATAAAAGAGAGGTACAAATAGTTAGGAAATACTGAAACAATACCAATGAAGAAATGATAACATAATTCATAAACAAATGAGCTCAGCATAAAAAATTACATGGAAAAAATAATTCAGCAGCACTACCAAAAATATGTAACAAAATGATAGCAATAAATTCATATTTGTTGATAATTAACACTGTATATAAATGGGTTAAGTGCTCCATTCAAGAGATGGACAGTTGCACAATGGATAAGAAAACATGACCCATCAATTTGCTGTCTATAAAAGACTCACCATAGAAACAAACACAAAAATAGATAAAAAATCTAAGGTTGGAGAGAGTTATATCAAGCAAATGGCAATCAGAAAAGAGCAGGAGTGGCAATATTAGTTCTGATAAAATAGATTTTAAGACAAATATGACCATAAGGGACAAGGAAGGACATTATACAATGATTAAAGGATCAAGTGAACAAGAGGACATAACCATAAGAAGTATATACACAACATGACCAAAGTAGGTGAGACAAAGTCTGGCCATTCTCTCTTCCAAGGACAAATCCAGCTGCACTTCCTCCAGGACAGATTTGTTAGTTCTTCTGGCAGTTCATGGTACTTTCAGTATTCTTCACCAACACTACAAATCAAAAGCATCAACTCTTATTTGGTCTTCCTTATTCAATGTCCAGATTTCACATGTACATGAGGAGATTGAAAATACCCTAGGTTGAGTTAGGCACACTTGTTCTTCAAAGAGTCATCTTTGTTCTCCAGCACTTTAAAGAGATCCTTTGCAGTAGATTTTCCCAGTGCAGTGCGTTGTCTGATTTCTTGACTGTTGCTTCCATTGCTGTTGATTGTGGAAGCAAGCAATATGAAATCTATGACAACTTCAATCTTTTTTCAATCTTCAATCCATTTATCTTGATGCTGCTTAATTGGTCCTGTTGTGAGGATTTGTTTTCTTTATGTTGAGATGTAATCCATACTGCAGAGCGGTGTTTTTAATCTTCATCAATAATTGATTCAAGTCATCTTTACTTTTAGCAAGCAAAGTTGTGTCATCTGCATATCATCTTTAGCTTTTGTGATTTCTGAGTAAATTTTAATAATAAAGTAGTATTAACTGGTCTTCTTTGTATGCATATGCATATTATCCTATCACTGACAGCATTGTACTTCAGGATAAATCTTGAAACATTATTTGTGAAGACAAATGCTACACCATTTTTCTTCCATTTGTCATTTCCTGTATAGAAGATCATATGATTGATTCAAAATGACCAAAAATAATCCATTTAAACTCACCAATGCCTAGGATATTGATCTTTATGCATTCCATTTCATTTAGCCATTAAAACAATGACAACAAATAAAAAAACAAACTCACTGCCATCAAGTCTATTCCAACTCATAGTGACCCCCTTTGGGTTTCTGAGGCAGTAAATCTTTGTGGAAGTAGTTTGCCCAGTCTTCCTTCTGTGGAGTGGTTGCAGACTTTGAACCATGAACTTTCTGGTTAGCAGTCAAATTCATTAGGCACTATGCTACCAGAGCTCCTTCATTTCATCATTAAAGAGAGGCAAATCAAAACAACAATGAGATACCATCTCACCCTAGCACTAATAGCAAAGTTCAGCAAGACAGACCATAACAATGTGTGATTGACTTACTTCATTCAGTATAATGTCCTACAAGTTTATCCATGTTATGAAGTGAAATATTGAAATATTTCAATAATGCTATTGATGAGGTAGAGAGATTAGAACTCTTATACTCTGGTGGTGAGATTTTTAAATGATATAACAACTGTGGAAATCAGTATGGAAATTCCTTAAAAAGTTAGAAATAGAAATAACATTTGATCCACTAAGCCCATTACTAGGTATGTATACTAAAAAAATGAAAAGCAGGACATGAATAGATATATGCACATCCACATGCATCACAGTACTATTCATAACAACAAAGAGATGGAAACAACTTAAATGACTATCAATAGAGAAATGAATAAACAAACTGTGGTACAAACATAGTGGAAGGTTCTGTAACACTAAAGAATATTGTAGATTTGGCAGAACACTTCATAATGTGAATGGACTTAAAGGATATTATATGGAGGGAAGTAAGTCAAACACAGGCAGACAAATATTGTATGAGTCCACTATATAAAAAGACAAGAAAAGTTTATATATGGAAGGAAATTTTCTTTGTTGATTACCAAGGATGAGAGGGGAGTAGAGGGCAAATTATAGATAGAAGAGAGACAAACATTGATTTGAGTGAATGGAAAGTCAATACACCAAAAGAGATGGACCAACACAATAATACTAAGGAAAAGGAAGACACAGAGAGGTGCACAAGAGGTACACACAAAAATGATAAACACTTTTACAACCACAATACTGCATTATCAGTAATACCAAACATTAATCTACAGGTAGATACATAGGTAGACAGGATGAATTACCAGGTAAGTCTAGGCAAAAGGGAATATACCTATGACCATAATACATAAGTTTGACAGGTGATATTTCTACATATGTATTTGTACATGCTATAAGAATGGCCATATAAATAGAACTAAAAGGGGACAAAGTTATGATAACTTTTTAGCCACAATCAGCCACCCTGAGGGAGTGAGTTGTTGGGCCCATGGGTTCAGGACCTTGGTCACAGGGGACGTCAAGCTCAATTGGCATAACATTCCACACAAAAACATTGTTCTATGTCTTATTTTGGTGAGTAGTGACTGGGGTCTTAAAATCTTGCACACGACCGTCTAACATGCAACAATTGGTCTCTCTTCATTTGGAGCAAAGAAGAATGAAGAAAAACAAAGACGTTTGGAGTAAATTAGTCCAAGGGTCTAGTGGACCATGTGAACCTCAGTTTATATGACCCTGAGACCAGAAAAGCTAGATGGTTCCCAGCTACAAGTGTCAACCACTCAGAAAGATATCAGTGTATGAAATCCTGAATAAAGTTGTAGTAAAATGTGTAACAAAACAAAAAAAATCATAAAAATGATCAGACTTACTTGTCTGATAAAGACTAGTGAAATCCCTGACCCCAATGGCCATTAGTGGCCCTTCAGGTCTGGAATTGAACACACTCCCATGGCTTCCAGCAAAATAATAGACAGGCATGTAAGGTGAACATTTATACCAGGTAAGTACACTGCTGGGGGCTCTGGTAGCATAGTGCCTAAGGCACTTGACT
>NW_006921922.1:1260274-1264626 GCF_000298275.1 Orycteropus afer afer
GTGGAACGAGGGATATCATAGCTGACGTCAGATGGATCTTGGCTCAAAGCAAAGAATACCAGAAAGATGTTTACTTATGTTTTATTTATTATCCAAAAGCATTGCAATGTGTGGATCATAGCAAATTATGGATAACATTGAGATCATCACTAACATAGTTAATAACATACCCTGGACAATGAATAAAGAATACTGAAGAAGTGTTGGTGCTTTTGAGTTGTGGTGTTGTTGAAGAATGGTGAAAGTACCATGGACTGCTAAAAGAACTAATAGGTCTGTCTTGGAAGAAGTGCACCCAGAATGCTCCTTGGAAGTGAGAATGGTCTCACCTACTTTGGTCATATTGTCAGAAGGGACCATTCTCAGATGAAGGATGTTGTGCTTGGTAAAGTGGAGGGTCAAGAAAGGAGAAGAAGGCCCTCAACAAGATGGATTGACACAGTGGCTCCACCAATGGGCTCAGATATAGTAAGGATCATGAGGCTGGCACAGGACTTGGCAGTGTTTTGATTTGTTGTACATAAGGTCACTATGAGTTGGAGATGACTTAATGGCACATAACAAGTGGCTAATGGTATAAAAATCTGTAAAACAAAACAAATAAAGCCTCACAGCAACACACAAGACACTACATTATGACAAACTGACAGACGAGTGGTGAAAATAACGTAGCATTGGATTTTAACTCAAAGTTTAAAAAATGTCCATGAGAGCATAGTGAAATAAATGAGTAAATGAATGTGAGGAAAAAAACAAATTTTTAATGCAGAGAAATTACAAATAATTTTTATAGATATTCTGCCTTCAAGGTGGTAGAGCCGAGGTTACCACTTCCTTCCAGTGCCTATCATTACATATTTGGGAATGGGGAGAAAAGAGTAATTTCAATGTGGTAAAGCCTGGCAAAGTCTACCTCAACCAGGTGATCAAGGTTAACATTAACAATCATAAGTCACATTGATAGTATAAAAACAAAATGAAATCTATTGCCATCAAATCAATTCTTACTAATAGTGACACTATAGGACAGAGTAGAACTGCCTCATAAGGTTTCCAAGGTGGTAATCTTTATGGAAGCAGACTGCCACATATTTCTGCCAGAGAAGGGCTAGTAGGTTTGAACCCCTAATCTTTCAGTTACTAGCCAAATGATTAGCAACACTACTAGGGCTCCTTTTTTGATAGTATATTCCCTTAAAATTATTTGATGAAAATAGCATTTTACCTCTACAGTATTCCTACCAGGAACCCATAACTCAAGCTAATGATATAATAAACATCAGACAAATTTCAACTTTCATAAAATTTCTGACCAGTTATTCTCCAGAAATAAAAAGGGCATCAAAACCAGGGAAAATCTGAGAAACTGTTATAGCCTAGAGTTGCCAAAGGAGACATAACTATTAAATGTACTCTGGTATCTTGAATAAGCCCCTGAAGCAATAGCAAAAACAAAAACAAAACAGAGAAAAGAAAAAGGAAAAGCATATCAGGTAAAAACTGAGGCAATTTGAATAAAGCATAGGATTTATTTAACAAGAATTAATGAAAATTGGTTAATTGTAACAAATGTATCACAATAATGTAAGATGTCAGTAATGAGGGAAAATGTGTGCAAGGCATGTGAGAACTCTCTCTATTATCTTTAAAATTCTTCTGTAAATCTAAAAATGTTTTTAAATGAAAAGTTATTTTTTAAAAAGAAAACTTTATCTAAATGATTATTAGCAATGTTTACAACTTGAGTACACTTTGGAAAGAAATGCCAAAGGGAGGATTTGAAAAAGTATTCATTAAATATGAATGTATTCTGAGGATATTAATGATGCAATATTTGATGTGCAACTGAAATAAAAATAGGATGCTTATGATTATTGTCAGGGAACTGAGATTATTTTTGGAAAAAATTTTGACATTAAGAGAAAAAAGAATATTACTTCAACACAAAGGGAAATGTAACTTACTCAGAGACCATTTCATGATTTATATATTTAGCATTTCATATTGTTAAAGAGTTATAGTTGATATATTCTTTCATTTGAATAAAGGGTGTTACTATTTTGAAAATATAGTTGTGGTTGAATTTAGTAATAAGGTGAGCTAATCTTCCTTATCTTTGTAATCAACTTAATTTTACAATCAAATAATTACATGAATTAACTTTTTTTTTTTTCCCTTTTTCAAAGTAGGGGATACTTGTATGTGCCTTAACTTTGTTTAATTTCCTCCTGATATTTTGGTCTGGATTGAAATAGTCTTGAAAGTACACCAGTATGTATTGTATTTATATTTCACATATGCAAGAAGTTACACAAAGCCATAGACAAAATAGTATCTTTATACTAACTTAACACGAAATAGCTTAACTGGGTGCAAAGTCATGTTAATGATGCTTGAAGGTACAGTGCCTGTCCCTATTCTCATTAAAAACATTAAATATCTGCCCTCCTTTTTTCCTTAATTCAACAGAGCCATTGAAGTAATTTTCCATTTTACTTCAGAGAATACATTTTAGGAGGCATTTCCATGCCAGAATCAACATTATTTGGAGGGTTTGCAAATCAGAGTTTTAATTAAAGCTCTACCCCAAAAAATAATGAAATTTTAAAAAGGTTCATTTGACTAGGAACAATAGAACGTTATTAACTCATTAGACCCTGTTCACTGAAGGCATGATTCTTAATAAGCTCAGTTAAATATCAAAGCATTCTTACTAACTATTTTGCAGTTGTAGTTTTGTGCCTTCGACTCAGTTCCAACTCATAGCAATCCTGTGCACAACACAATGAAACACTGTGTGGTCCTGCTCCATTCTCGCAATTGTTGCTATGCTTGAGTCAATTGTTGCAGATACTATGTCAATCCATCTTATTGAGTATATTCCTCTTTTTTCCAGACCCTGTATTGTACCAAACATGATGTCATTCTCTAGGGACTGATCCCTCCTGATAACATGTCCAAGTACCTGAGACAAAGTCTCACCACCCTCACTTATAAAAATAACTCTGGTAGTGTTTCTTCCAAGATAGATGTATTATTTCTTCTGGCATATCCAATATTCTTTGCCAACACCATAATTCAAATACATCAATACTTCATCATTCTTCTGTATGTATTGTGTAGATTTGCATGCATATGAGGAGACAGAAAATACCATGGCTTGGGTCAGGCACACTTTAGTTCTCAAAGTGAAACCTTTGCTTTTGAATAGTTGTATTATAGCAGGCAATAGTTGTATTGCCACAGGAGTGGCAAGATCCAGGTAAGGGATGGGAGGCAAGGCTAGGCCCCAGCCCCCTAGAGCCAGGAAAGGGAGGGAGCAGCAGGGGCCACAAAGTGATAGGTTCCAGATAGGAATTAGTTAAAGGGAGGGTGCAGAGTTGCTCCAACAACTATGGGAGACAAAGTTGTCTGTCAGTTTGTCATCTTGTGGGGCTTAAATGTTGCTCTGAGGCTTGAGGTTGTACCACCAATGTTTCAGACACCAGCAGAGTTACATATGGTGCACAGGTTTCAATGAAGCTTACAGACTAAGACAGACTAAAAAGAAGGAAGAGGTTATCCACTTCTCAAAAATAGACCAGGAAAACCTTATGAATAGCAGAGAAACACTGTCTGATACATCATTAGGCAACTTTATGAATAGCTTGGAAATATGGCCCAACACAGTGCAGGAAGACTAGCCCCTTAGGTAAGAAGGCACTCAAAATGGGATTGGGAAAGAGCTGCTTCATCAGAGTAGAACCAACCTTAATGATATGGATAAAGTAAATCTTTCAGGACCTCCATGTGCTGATGTGGCACAACTCAACCTGAGGAGAAACAGCTGCAAATATCCATTAAGAATTGGAACATGGAATATACGAAGTATGAATCTAGGAAAATTGGAAGTTGTCAAAAATGAAATTGAATTCATTTGAATTCATAATGATTGATATGATAAGCATTAGTGAGCTGACATGGACAAGTTTTGGCCATTTTGAATCTGACAAACATATGATCTACTATGCCAGGACTGACAAATTGAAGGAGAATAGCAAGCATTCATAATCAGAAAGGATGTTTCAAGATCTGTCATGAAGTACAATGCTATCAGTGATAGGATATCCATATGTCTACAAGGAAGACCCATTAGTAAAATTATTATTCAAATTTATGAACCAACCACCAAAGCCATGATGAGAAAATTAAAGGTTCTTATCAACTTCTGTAGTCTGAAATTTACTGAACATGCAATTAAGATGTGTTGCTTATCGCTGGTGATTGGAATGCAAAAGTTGGAAACAAAGAAGAATCACCAGTAGTTGGAAATTTTGGCCTTAGTAACAGAAGTAACCCTGGAGATCACATGA
>NW_006921922.1:1264726-1268553 GCF_000298275.1 Orycteropus afer afer
AGTTTACTTCACAAAGTTGTACTATCTCTCATTGAAAGTGTTGTGTTAAGGTCTCCTACTATTATTGTGAAGTTGTCTATTTCCCTTTTCTATTTTGTTAAAGTTTGACTTATGTATTTTTGGGCTTTTTCATTGAGTGTGGAGATATTATTATAGTTATAGGAGCTCTGGTAGCATAGTGCCTAAGGCACTTGACTACTAACCAGAAGGCTGGTGGTTCAAATCCACCAGCCACTCCTCAGAAGGAAGGTTGGGCAATCTGCTTCCATAGTGATACTGCCTTGGATACCCAAGGAGGGGTTGCTATGGATCAAGTCTGACTCGACAGCACATAACAACAACAAGTACTTGGAACAATCAATCACAAGAGATCAGAAAGGCAGTATTTGCTAGGAAGATAGCTCAAAGGGCTGAAATGCAGAGGAAGTAAGGGCACAATGAAAATGTAATCCCAGGGTGGAAGTGGTAAGAGAGATGTTACATTATGGGGACTGCAACCAATACCATGAAACAAAATGTGTATGAACAGCTCTATGAAAAATGAATTTGCTCTGTAAACTTTCCCCAAAATCAAAATTAAAAAAAAAAAAAAATCAATTTTGGTAATTCTGATTTTATGGCATTCCAGGAAAAAAAAACACACACAAAAAAAACTATAGGATAAGTAAAAAGATCAGTTATTCTTTCATCAGGTTGATTAGGTAAAGCTTGGAGGTTCTTTTGTTTGTTTATTTATTTATTTATTTGTTTTTTGTAGGGCTTTGAAACTGTTCTATATTATTCTATAATGATGGATATATGGCACAATGCATTTGCTAAAAATCATAGACATTTACAAAACAGAAAGTAAAACTTAAATTTTTAATAATAATTTAGGAAGTTGCAGGATCCCAGAATGAAATTAAGAGGTTTTTGGGTTTTTTTTAGGTACTGTCAAGTAGATTCTGACTCATAGTGACACCAGGTATTTCAGAGTAAAATTACATTCAACATGGTTTTCAATCGCTGTTATCACCAGCCTTTCTTTTAAGGTTATTTGGGTAGATTTGAACTGTCAACCTTTTGATTAGTAGCCAAATGCATAACCATTTGTGTAATCATAGACTGGAATTCAGAATATGACATGATAATTTAACTATGATAAAAGTATAAAGCAATCTCAGTAAAGAGAGTGAAAGAGCATGATTATAACTTAGGCAACTTTGAAAATCAGTAAGATAAAAACCAAAAAGTATAATATCTAATTACTCTACTGTAGTTGATAAAATTGATACTGTATAATTCTGATACTATACATGTATACTGGTATTGGACAATTATGTAAATGGATGGCTGATAACAGAAATCAGTTTCATCATTGTTGAGTGATAATGTACAGATAAGCAGCATGGGAAGTTAGTTCCATGTGGCAATGGATTAGAGTTACAAGTATCGGTATAAATTTATGCTAACCTTAATATACATTACTTTGCATATATAAGTATTTCAGTAAGTTATTGCTAAGTGATGTCAAATCAGTATTGACTTATGGTGATATGACATACAACAGATTAACACACTGTCCAGTCCTTTATCATCCTCACAATTATTCCTATGTTTACAACTGTGTCAGTCCATCTTGTTGAGGTTCTTTCTCTTTTTAACTGACCCTACCCTCTACATGGGAGCTCTGGTAGCATAGTGCCTAAGGTACTTGACTGGAGCCAGAAGGCTGGAGGTTCAAACTCACCAGCCACTCCTCAGAAGGAAGATGGGGCAATCTACTTCCATAGTGACACTGCCTTGGAAACCCAAGGAGGGGTCGCTATGAGTCGGGTCCAACGCAACGGCACACAACAACAATCCTCTACATAGCAAGGATTTTGAGAATGGCAAAGGACCAGACAGTGTTTTATTCTGTTGCATAGGGTCATTATGAGTCAGAATTGACTCAGTAGCACCTAACAATGACAACAACAGCCCTCTACCTTTTCAAGCATGATGTCCTTCTCCAGGGACTTGTCCCTCCTAGTAATACATAAAAAGCATGTGCCATGTACTCTCACCATTCTTGATCCTAAGGAACATTCTAGATGTACTTCTTTGAACACAGATGTGTTTGTTCTTCTGGCAGCCCATGGTATGTTTAATATTCTTTACCAAAATCATAATTAAAGGAATAAATTACTATCCATTCCTTATTCATTGTGCAGATTTTTCATGCATATGTACCAATTAAAATTACCATGGCATAGATCAGGTGCACCTTAGTCCTCAAAGTGGCATCTTCATTTTTAAACACATCAAAGAGGTCATTTGCAGCAGATTTGCCCAACACAATACATGGTTTGATTTCTTTACTGCTGCTTCCATTGGGCACCATTTGTAAATCCAAGTAAAATTAAATCCTTGACAATTTCAAACTTTTCTCTGTTTAAGATATATGTACATTAATGCATTCATACAAAAATTCCCTTTGTCTGTCAAGTGAGGGAGCCTTGAAGCAATGACAACCCAGGAATAAAAATAATATCTAATGCCTAGATTTTTACTTCTAATATAATGCTCTAATAGAAGGAAACAGAGTTCCTTGGAGGAATGGGTCACACCAGGACTGAGACAGGAACTATATAAAATAAACCTGGAAGATCTTACAACAATAGAAAGTTAAAAAGAAAATTACTAAAAAATTAAAACTAAAATTTCCAACATAATGGGTTTACATCAAAGGGCACAAAGTCAGAATATATAGTCCCCAGCTGATAAAACTGGGGTAAGACAGCCCTGGGACCAGAGGAAGGTGGATATTTGTTTGTGTGAAGCCACCCTCAGGCACAGACCTCAGTAAACCAGCCCCAGGACCAGCAGAAGGTGGGTATTTGCATGTATGGAGCTGCCCCAGGGGCAAGACCACTGTAAGCCAGCCCTGGGTGCAGCAAAACGTGGGTGTTTGCACCCTGAGGACAGGCCAGGTAAGTAAGCAGGTCACAGGAGATCAGAAAATGAGTAGAGCAGTTTGGAACAACTAAAGGAAACAAACTTGTGTGTCAAGTTTGTCATACTATGCTGGCTTGAGTGTTTCTGTGAAGCTGGAGGCTATGCCACCAGTATTTCAAATGTCAGCAGGATTACCTATGGTGGACAGGTTTCAGTGGAGCTTCCAGACTAAGACAGACTTGGGAGAAGGAAGAGGCCATCCACTTGTCAAAGAATTGGCCAGTCAAAACCTTAGGAATAGCAGTGAGACCCTGATCTATTACTGGAGAACTTTACGAATATCCATGAAACATTGTGTGATATAGTGCCAGAAGATGAGCCCCTCATGTCAGAAGACATTCAAAATATGACTGGGGAAAAGCTGCCTCCTCAGAGTAGAGCCTACCTTCATAGTGTGGACAGAGTAAAGATTTAGTGATCCCCACTGCTGATATGGCACATCTCAAGATGAGAAGAAACAACTGCAAACATCCATTAATAATCAGAACATGGAATGTATGATGTATGAATCTAGGAAAATTGGAGACTGTCAAAAATAATGCATAAAGATAGATATCCTCCTAGGCATTTGTGAGCTGAAATGGACTGCCTTTGGCCATTTTTAATCAAATGATCACATGATCTACTATGCCTGGAATGACAAATTGAAGAAGAATAGAGTGGCATTCAGCATCACAAAGAATGTATCAAGATCTGTCCTAAAGTACAACACCATCAGTGATAGGATAATATCCACATGCCTACAAGGAAGACCAGTAAATACTACCATTATGTAAATTGACACACAAACCACCAAAGCCAAAGATGAGGAATTTGAAGATTTTTATCAACTTCTGCAGTCTGAAATTGAC
>NW_006921922.1:1275683-1277490 GCF_000298275.1 Orycteropus afer afer
TTTCAACAACACAAACAGTGGCTATACATGGGTACTTCACCTGATGGAGTACACAAGAATGAGACTGACTACATCTGTGGCAAGAGGAGATGGAAAAGCTCAATATCTTCAGCCAGAACAAGACCAGGAGCTGATTGTGGAACAGACCATCAACTGCTCATATGCAAGTTCAACTTGAAGTTGAACACTATTAAAACAAGTCCACAAGAGCCAAAGTATGACCTTGAGTATATTCCTCCTGAATTTAGAGACCATTTAAAAAATAGATTTGATGCATTGAACCCAATGACCAAAAACAAGAAGAATTGTGGGATGACATCAAGATCATCATCCATGAAGAAAGCAATAGGTCATTAAAGAGATGAAAAAAAAAGAAAAGACCAAAATGCATGTCAGAAGAGACTCTGAAGCTTGCACTTGCGTGAAGAGTAGCCAAAGCAAATGGAAGAAACGACAAGATAAAAGATCTGAACAGAAGATTTCAAAGAGCAGCTTGACCAGAGATAGCCAATTACTATAATGAAATGTGCAAAGACCTGGAATTAGAAAACTAAAAACGAAGAACACACTTGGCATTTCTCAAGCTGAAAGAACTGAGGAAAAATTTAAGCCTCAAGTTGCAATATTGAATGATTCTATGGGCAAAATATTGAATGATGCAGGAAACATCAAAAGAAGGTGGAAGGAATACACAAAGTCACTATACCAAAAAGAACTGGTCGATCTTCACCCATTTCAGGAGGTCACATATGTTCAAGAACTAACGGTATTGAAGGAAGAAGTCGAAGCTGCACTGAAGGAATTGGCAAAGAACAAGGCTTCAGGAATTGACGGGATATCCATTGAGATGTTTCAACAAACAGATGTCCTTCTGCAGGCACTCACTCAGTTATGCCAAGAGTTTTGAAAGACAGCTACCTGCCAACTGACTAGAAGAGATCAATATTTGTACCCATTTCAAAGAAAGGTGATCCCACAGAATGTGGAAATTATCTAAAAATATCATTAATTATTGCATGCAAGTAAAATCTTACTGAAGATAATTGAAAAATGGTTACAGCAGTATATTGAAAGAGAACTTCCAGAAATGCAAGCTGGATCCAGAAGGGAATGTGGAACAAGAGATATCATTGCTGATGTCAGATGGATGTCAGCTCGATGCAAAGAATATAAGAAAGATGTTTACTTTTGTTTTATTGACTACGCAAAAGAATTTTATTGTATTGATCATGACAAATTGGAGATAATATTGAGAAGAATGAAAATTTCAGAACACTTAACTGTATTCATGAGGACCCTGTACATTGACCAGGAGGCTGTCATTTGAACAGAAAAGGGGAACATCACATGGTTTAAAATCAAGAAGGGAGTGTGTCAGGGTTGTATCCTTTCACCGTATTTATTCAATGTGTATGCTGAGCAAATAATCCAAGAAGCTGGACTATATGAAGAAGAACGTGGCATCAGGATTGGAGGAAGAATCATTAACAACTTGCAATACGCTGATGACAAAACTTTGCTTGCTGAAAGTGAGGATGACTTGAAGTACTTACTGATAAAGATTGAAGAATGCAGTCTGCAGTAAGGATTTCATCTCAATATAAAGAAAACAAGCATCCTCCCAACTGGACCTATAAGAAGCATCACAATAAATGGAGAAAAGATTGAAATTGTCAAAGACTTCACATTGCTTGGTTCTACAATCGACACCAATGGAAGCAGCAGTCAGGACATCAGACTATGTACAGCACTGGGCAAATTGGCTGCAAAGGACCTCTTTCAAGTGCTGAAGAGCAAAGATGTCTCT
>NW_006921922.1:1278370-1282364 GCF_000298275.1 Orycteropus afer afer
AAAAAAGAGGAAGGCCCTCAATGAATGGATATTTTCCATGACTGCAACAATGGGCTCAAGCACAAGAAAAATTGGGAGGATGGTACAGAATGGGGCAATGTTTCATTCTGTTGAACTCAGGGGTTGCTTTGAGTTGGAAACAACTCTATGGCAATTAGCAACATATTTAAAATATCAACAAAATTTTAGACAGAATCGAACACAGAACTTTGTTCAGATCACAGAAATTTTTAGTAATCTTATTGTGGTTTATAGTAATCACTTATAAACCATGAACCACTATTCTAACACACACAAACATACACACACTCAAACAAAGAGGTAAATAGACAATGTTCTGCAGCTACTTGTAAGGTTCAAACATTTCAGGAGGTAACATATGATGAAGAACCAGTGATACTGAAGGAAGAAATCTAAGCTGCACGGAGGGAATGGCATAATACAAGATTTCAAGAATCGATTTAATATTCATTGAGATGTTTCAACAAACAGATGAAGCACTGGATGCAATCACTCATTTATGCCAAGATATCAGTAAGACAGCTACCTGACCAGCTAACTGGAAGAGGTCCTTGTTTGTGGCCATTCAAAAGAAAGTTATCCAAAAGAAACCAAATATTATCAGATGATATTATGAATATCAAACACAAGTAAAATTATGCTGAAAATAATTAAAAAATGGTTGCAGCAGTACATTGACAGGAACTGCCAGAAATTTAACCTGGATTCAGAAGAGGGTGTGGAACTAGCAATATAGTTGCAGGTAACAGATGGATCTTGGCTAAAAAAAGAATACCAGAAAGATGTTTACCTGTGTTTTCTTTAGTGTGCAAAGGCATTAGACTCTGTGAATCATAACAAAGTATGGATAATATTGCAAAGAACAGGAATTCCAGAACACTTAGTTGTGTTCATGAGGAACCTGTACATAGACTGAGGCCATCATTTGAACAGAACAAGAGGTTGCTATATATTTTAAAATCAGTAAAAGTTTACATCAGGGTTGTATCTTTCACCATACTTATTCAATCTGTATTCTGAGAAAATTCACTGAAATGCTGAAGTATATGACTAAGAAGGCAGCATTAGGATTGGAGGAAGACTCATTAACAACCTGCAAAATGCAGATGATACAACTTTGTTTGCAGAAAGGGAAGAAGACTAGAAGTGCTTACTGATGAAGATCAAAGACTACAGTCTTCAGTATTCATTACATCTCAACATAAAAAGAACAAAAATGCTCACAACTTGACTAATAAGTAATATCATGATAAATGGAATAAATCTTAAGGTCATCACAGATTTCAATTTATTTGGATTCACAATGAATATCCATAGAAGAAGTCATCAGAAAATTAAATGACTTATTGCATTGGGCAAATCTTCCATAGAAGACCTCTTTGAAATGTTTAAGAGCAAAGATGTCACTTTGAAAATTAAGGCGTACCTGACCCAAGCTATAGTATTTTCAATATTATCATATACATATGGACTGTATCAGTCCATCTCATTAAGGGTCTTCCTCTTTATGCTAACCATCCACATTACCAAGTATGATATACTCCTTCAGGGACTGGTCCCTCCTGATAACACTTCCAAAGTATATTAAACAAAGTATTGTCATCCTCCCTTCTAAGGAGCATTCTGGTTGCATTTTTTCTAATACATATTTGTTTGTTTTTCTGAGCACCCTATAAATCCATGGTCTTTGAGTTGATTCAGATTCAGCAACACTTTAAGACAGAGCAGAGTTGAACCATAGGGTTTCCAAGGCTGCAAATTTTACAGAAGCAGAAAGTATCACATCTCTCCCATAAAGTGGCTAGTAGGTTTGAACTGTTGACCTTTTGAAACTTTTGAATCTAGGAAAACTTTCGGATTGGAGGAAGAATACTTAACAACATGTGATATGCTGAAAACAAAACTTTGCTTGTCGAAAGTGAGGATGACTTGAAACACTACTGATGACGATTGAAGAATACAGGCTGCAGTATGGCTTATACCTCATATAATGAAAACAAAAATCCTCACAACTGAACCAATAAGCAGCATCATGATAAATGAAGAAAAGATTGAGGTTGTCAAAGACTTCATATTACTTGGTTCTATAATCGACACCAATGGAAGCAGCAGTAAAGATATCAGATGACGTGTACTGCTGGAGAAATCAGCTGCAAAAGATGTCTTTCAAGTGTTGTAGAGCAAAGATGTCTCCTTAATGACTAAGGTGTGCCTGACACAAACCATGGTATTTTCAGTTGCCTCATATGTGTGTGAGAGCTGGACAATGAATAAGGAAGACTGAAGAAAAGTTGATGCTTTTGAGTTGTGGTGCTGGCAAAGAATGCTAAAAGTACCAAACCAAAAACCAAACTCACTGCCATCAAGTCAGATCGAACTCATAGCAACACCCCCTTGAGTTTCCGAGGTGGTATCACTATGGAAGTAAATTGCCCAACCTTCCTTCCAAGAGTGGCTGGAGGGTTTGAACCACCAGCCTTCTGATTAGTAGTAAAATGCCTTAGGCACTATGCCACGAGAGCTCCTGCTGAAAGTACCATGGACTGCAAAAATAACTAATAAATTTATCCTGGAAGAAGTGCAGCAAGAATGTTTCTTAGAAATTAGAATGGCCAGACTTCATCTCACCTACTTTGGTCATGTTGTAAGAGATCATTCCCCAGAGAAGGATGTCATGTTTGGTAAAAATGAAAGTCAATGAAAAAGGAAAGGCCCTCAACAAGATAGATTTACTCAGTACTTACAATGATGGGCTTAGGTATAGCAGAGATCATGGAGCTGGCACAGAACTGAGAAGTGTTTTGTTCTGCTGTATGTAGGGTTGCTGTGAGTTGGAGATGACTCAACAGAACCTAATAACGTGTTGTTGTTGTTATGTGCCATTGAGTCTGAACCGACTCATAGTGACCCCTCCTTGGTTTCTGGGGTGGTATCACTACAGAAGTAGATTGCCCAACCTTTCTTCCTAGGAGTGGTTGGTGGGTTTGAGCCACCTGCCTTCTGGTTATCAGTCAAGTGCCTTAGGCACTATGCTACTAGAGCTCCTAATAACATAATATAAAACCAGGAAAACTAGTTTTATCAAAATAAAATGGAATACATAAAGATAGATGTCTTAAACAATAGTGAGGTACAAGGGACTGCTACTGGCCATTTTGAATCAGACAATAATAGAGTCTATATAACTCCAGGGATGATAAACTAAAGAAGAATGCCATTGCGTTCATCATCAAAAAGAACATTTTAAGATCCATCTTGAAGAGTAATCCTGTTAGTGATAGGATAATATCCATACCCTTACAAGGAATACCAATTCATGCTATTATTATTAAAGTTTATCAACCAATCACTAAAGCCAAAGATCAAGAAATTAAAAATTTTACCAACTTTTGAAGTCTGAAATGGAGCAAACATGCAATCAAGGTATATTGAGAATAATTTATGATATGAACACAAAAGTTGGAAACAAAGGAGAAGCATTGGTAGTTGGAAAATATGAAATGATGCAGATCACATGATAGAATTTTGCAAGGCCAATGACTTATTCACTGTAAATACCTTTTCATCAACAACATAAGTGAGAACTACACACATGGATCTCACAAAATGGAATACACAGGAATCAAATTGATTATATCTATGAAACGAGGTGATGGAAAAACAATATCATCAGACAAGGATAAGAGCAGACTGTGGAACAGACCATCAATTACTCATATGCAATTTCAAGTTGAAGCAGAAGGAAATTACAAAAGATCTACTAGGGCCAAAATATGACCTTGATTATATACCACCTGAATTTAGAGACCATCTGAAAAATAGCTTTGACCCATTGAACACCAATGATCAAAGACCAGATGAGTTATGTCATGACATCAAGAACATCATACAAGAAGGAAGCAACGGTTCCCTAAACAGATAGGAAATGAAGAACAGACCAATATGAATGTTAGAAGAGACTCTAAAACTTTCT
>NW_006921922.1:1283384-1284100 GCF_000298275.1 Orycteropus afer afer
AGATATACTAGCGGTCCACAAACACATGAGGAAATGCTCATGATTATTAGCCATTAGAGACATGCAAATCAAAAC
Source organism: Orycteropus afer afer (assembly GCF_000298275.1). Taxonomy (NCBI): domain Eukaryota; kingdom Metazoa; phylum Chordata; class Mammalia; order Tubulidentata; family Orycteropodidae; genus Orycteropus; species Orycteropus afer. The sequence goes on from NW_006921922.1 coordinate 1,283,460, forward strand.
AACAATGAGATATCATCTCACCCTACCAACAACAGCAAAGTTCAACAAGAGAGTAAATATCAGATGCTGGCAAGGTTGCAGAGAGATTCACATTCTCATACACTGCCAGTGGGACTTCAAAACAGTACAGCCATTATGGAAAATGGTATGGTGTTTCCTTAAAAAACTGAAAATAGAAATGCCATTTGATCCAGCAATTCCATTACAAGGAATATAGCCCAAAGAGGTGAGAAACAGAACACTACCAGACATATGCACACCCATGTTCGTCACAGCATGATTCACTATAGCAAAGAGATAGGAGCAACCTCAATGCCCATCAACAGATGAATGGATAACCTAACTATGGAACATTCACACAATGGAGTACTATGCAACATTAAAGAATAATTATGAATACATGAATCATCTCATAACATGGATGAATTTGGAGGCCATTATGCTGAATGAAATAAGTCAATTGCAGGACAAATATTGTATGAATCCATTATTGTAAAAAGTCAAGGAAAGGTTTATTTAAAGATGGAAATTCATTTTGTTACTAGAGATGGGAGAGAACAGGAGGGAAAATTTTGGACTACTTGGGGGTCACATGTTGATTTGAGTGAGGGGAGGGATAGTATGGAAAGAGTCTGTGACCA
>NW_006921922.1:1288265-1291106 GCF_000298275.1 Orycteropus afer afer
TTAGTATCCAGTCAATTCTTGGGATTTTTATTTATTTTTCATTTTTACCAATCTCTTCAGTGTAGCTTGAACTTCATCCTTCAATACTATTTGTTCTTGGTCAAATATTATCTTCTGAAACGGTTGGGAGTCAACTAATTCTTTTTGGTACAGAAATTCTGTGTATTCCTTACATCTCCTTTTGGTGCTTCCTGCATCATTAAAAATTTTGCCCAAAGAATCCTGCAATATTATCACCCAAGGATTTCATTTTTTTTTTTCCCCTTAAATTATTTCAGCTTAAGAAATACCAAGCATTTTCTTCCCTTTTGGGTTTGCTTTTTTTTTTTGCGGGGGGGGGGGACTTTTTATTGTGATTATGATGAAACTTTGCAGAGCAAATTGGTTTTCCTCCAACATTCGATACACATTTTCTTTTGTGACATTGATTGCAATTCCCACAGTGTAACACCACTATTCCCACTTGCTTCCTGTATTTAGCATTTCTATTCATTCTTTTTTCCTATCTCTTCCTGCCTTTTGAGTTGTGTACTGGTCAAATGCTGCCTTTTGATCTTGTGCGGTTGATCTAAAGAAGGAGTACCTCATTTGTTACTTTCTACCTTACATGCCTCTCTATAGTTTGATTGAAAGTTGAGCTGTGGAAGTGAGTTCATGCTAGAATATTTGATGGTCATGGTCTGACAGGTTCCACTAGTCTCTGTCAGACCAGTAAGTCTCATCTTCTTTATTATTTTGAATTTTATTTACGTTTGTCTCCCAGTCTATCCAAGACATCCTATTATGATCCTTTCAGAGTAGTCAGCAGTAGTAACAGGGAACAATCCAGTTCTTCTCATTTAAGGGTCGTGGGGTTGGGATTTTCATGACTGTGATCCTCACCCTTAAATCCAGTTGCTCGTTCCCTCAAGATGTTTGGTTAAAGCTAAGGAGTTTTCATAATTTTGCCCCTTTTTTGCCCTGCTATATTAATGGATAGGAGCTCTGGTGGTGTAGTGGTTAAGGCATTTGACTGCTAAGCAGAAGACTGGCAAATCAAACCTACAAGCCTCTCCATGAGAGAAAGATAATGCAGTCTTTTTCTGTAAAAATTTACAACCTTCAAAACCCACTGAGGTTCTCTAGGTGTTGGAAGTAACTTAATGGCAGTGAGTTTGTTTTTACATATATTTATAAACATATTTTCAGTATATACAGGTATATATGTAGAAATACAATTTGTCAAACCAATATGCATTCATTAGTGTATCCCTTTGCCTTCTCACACCATTCCAGCTTCTGCATTTATCTACGTATCTACTCGGAGATTAATATTTTTACAGGATTGTGTATCTACTTTTATTGCCTTTAACTCTTGTGCTCTTCCTAGTGTCTTCCTTTGCCCTGATCATTTTGTGCTGCCCTCCCTCTTGTTGTATATTTCCTTTACCTTCACCCAAGTTAATATTTGTCTATCCTCTAGTTACATACTTACCTTCTTTTCCCTCCCACCAATGGTAACCTTCGAAGAATGCTTCTTCTTTTATTTAAATCTTTTCTTGACTTCTTATAGTAGTAGTCTCATAAAATAAAAATAAAAAAATTGGGGGATTTACTAATTTCACTAAGCATAAAATCCACAAGGTTCATCCATGTTATGAGATGATAGATTCATCATTGTTCTTTAACATTTCTTAGTATTACCTTATGCATATGTAGTATAGATTGTTTATCCATTCATGGACATTAAGTGGTTTCCATCTTTTTGCTATTATGAATAATGCTTCAATTAATATGAATATGCATATATGTGTTGGTATCATGGCTCTTATGTCTCTAGGATATATCTCCAGTAGTGGAATTACTAGATCATAAGATATTTCTGTTTATATATTTTTAAAAATTGCCGTAAAATTTTCTACAGTGGTTGCACTATTTTATAGTTCCACTAGCAGTGGATGAGGGTTCCAGTCTCTCTAAACCCTTGCAAACATATAGTGTTTTTTATTTTTATGAACTTTACTATTAAAATAAGGGTGAGATGATATTTCATTGTCATTTTTCTTTGCATCTCTCTAGCTCTGGTAGCATAGTGCCTAAAGCACTTGACTGCTAACCAGAAGGCTGGCGGTTCAAACTCACCAGCCACTCCTCAGAAGGAAGGTTGGGCAATCCTCCTCCCGTAGTGATACTGCCTCGGAAACCCAAGGAGGGGTCACTATAAGTCAGATCTGACTCAACAGCATGAGTTTGGTTTTGTTTTGGTTTAATGGTTAATGATGACAAGTATTTATTCATGTATTTGTTGGGTGTCTGAATATCTTCGTTGGTGAAGGGTCTGTTCGTGTACTTTGCTTATTATTAATCGAATTGTTTGTTTTTTTGTTATCAAGGTGTTGATGTTTTCTGCAAATTATAGAGATTAGTCCCTTGTCCGACATGCTGTTGCCAAAATTTTTTCCCAGTCTGCAGTTTCTCTTTTTTTTCTTTTTATGGTCTTTTGATTCTCATAAATGTTTAATTTTTTGATGCCCCAGGCATCTAGTTTGTCTTCTGCTGTTTGTGCATTTTTAGTTATGTTTGACAGTGTATTTATGTCATGTGTTTTGCACCTAATTTTGCACCTATTTTTTTTTTTTTAATCGGGAAGGGAGTGTGTCAGGGTTGTATCCTTTCCCCACACCTATTCAATCTATATGCTGAGCAAATAATCCAAGAAGCTAGACTATATGAAGAAAAACGTGGCATCAGGATTGGAGGAAGAATCATAAACAACCTGAAATACACAGATGATACAACTTTGCTTGCTGAAAGTGAGGATGACTTGAGGCACTTACTGATGAAGGTTGAAGAATACAGTCT
>NW_006921922.1:1291786-1295854 GCF_000298275.1 Orycteropus afer afer
AATTATAGGCTCAAGTATAGCAGAGATCGTGGACCTGGCTCAAGATTGGGCAGTGTTTCGTTCTGCTGTGCATGGGATCACTATGAGTCGGAAATGACTCGACGTCACCTAACAACAACAAATGACAGTTAGTACTCTTCACCAACACCACAACTCAAAAGCATCAACTTTTCTTTGTTTTCCCTTATTCACTGTCCAGATTTCATATGCATATGAGGCTGTTAAAAATACTGTGGCTTAGGTTAAGTGCTCCTTAGTCTTCCAAGAGACATCTTTAAAATTGCCCAATGCAATATATATGCTGATTTATTGACTACTGTTCCCACTGGTGTCGATTGTGGAAACAAGTAATATGAAATCTTTGACAATCATAATCTTCTCTCCATTTATCATGCTGTTGCTTATTGGTCTAGTTGTGAGGATTTTCATTTTCCTTTGTTGAGGTGTAAGCCATACTGAAGATTATAGTCTTTAATCTTCATCAATAAGTGCCTCAAGTCATCTTCACTTGAAGCAAGAAATGTTGTGTTGTCCGTGTATCACATGTTGATGAGACTTCCTCCAATCCTGATGTCACAATCTTCTTATATAATCCTATGTGTCAGATTATTTTATCAGCATACAGATTGAATAAGAATGGTGAAAGGCTACAACCCTGACACACTCCCTTCCTGATTTTAAACCATGCAGTATCCCCTTGTTCTGTTTGAACAACACCCTCCTGGTCTATGTACAGGTTCCTCATAAGAACAATTAAGTATTCTGGAGTTCCCATTCTTCTCAACATTACCCATAATTTGTTATGATCCACATACTTGAATGCTTTTTCATAGTCAGTAAAACACAACTAAACATCTTTCTGGTGTTCTTTGCTTTCAGCCAAGATCCATCTGACATCAGCAATAATATCACTCATTCCATTCCCTCTTCTGAATCCAGCTTGTTTTTCTGGAAGATCCCTGTCAATATACTGTTGCAACCATTTTTGAATTATCTTCAGTAAGATTTTACTTGTGTGTTCTATTAATGAAATTGTTTGATAATTTCCACATTCTGTTCAATAACTTCTCTTTCAAAGGTACAAATATGGATGTCTTCCACTCAGTTGATCAGGTAGCTATCTTCCAAATTTCTTGGTATAGACGTGTGTCTTCAGAATGGCATCCCTTTGTCAAAATCTCTCAGTGGGTACTCCTTCAATTCCTGGAAGCTTTTTTTTTTTTTTTGTGAATTCCTTCAGTGCAACTTTGACTTCTTCCTTCAATATCATTGGTTCTTTATCACGTGCCACCTTCTGAAATAGATCAACAATGAATAATTCTTCCTGGTACAGTGAGTCTGTATATTCCTTCCATCTTCTTCTGATGTCTCCTGCATCATTCAAGATTTTGCCCATAGAAGATTTCAATACTACAACTTTAGGCTTGAATTTTTTTCTGTAGTTCTTTCAGCTTAAGAAATGCTTATCATGTTCTTCCTTTTTGGTTTTATAACTGCAGATATTTACACATTTAATTATAATTATTGACTTTGTTTACTTGAGCTGCTCTTTGAAATCTTCTCTTCAGCTCTTTTATCTTGTCATTCCACCCATTTGCTTTAGCTACTTACTCTCCATTCAAGAGCAAGTTGCAGAGTCTCTTCTGACATCCATTTTGGTTCTTCCTTTCTTGTCTTTTTAATGACCTTATGCTGTCTTCATGGATGATGTTCTTGATGCCATCCCACAATTCATCTGGTTTTCAGTAATTGGTGTTCAACGCATCAAATCTATTCCTCAAATGGTCTCTAAATTTGGGTGGGATATAATCAAGGTCATATTTTAGGTCTGGTGGACTTGTTTTAATTGCCTTCTGGTTCAAATTGAATTTTTCTATGACAATTGATGGTCTGTTTCACAGTCAGCTCCTGGCCTTGTTTTAGCTAAAGATATTGAGCTTCTCCATTACCTCTTTCCAAAGATGTAGTTGATCTAATTTCTGTGTATTCCATCTGATGAGGTTCCATGTGTAGCTGCTGTTTATGTTGTTGAAAAAGGGTATATGCAATGATTCAATTCTTGGTCTTGCAAAATTCTGTCATGTGGTCACCATTTCTATCACCAAGGCCACATTTTCCAGCTACCAGTTGTTCTTCTTTGTTTCCATCTTTTGCATTCCAATCACCAGTAATAATCAACACATCTTGATTGCATGTTTAGTCAATTTCAGATTGCAGAAGTTGGTAAAATCTTCAATTTCCTCTTCTTTGGCTTTTGTGGTTGAAGTGTATATATGAATAATAGTAGTATTAGCTGGTCTTCTTTGTAGGCACATGGATATTATCCGATCACTGACAACACTGTACCTCAGGATAAATCTTGAAACACTCTTTATGAGGATGAATGCCATGCCATTCTTCTTCAATTTGTCATTCTGAGTATAATAGAACATATGGTTGTCTGATTCAAAATAACCAAAACCAGTCCATTTTAATTCACTAATGAACATTATGCAATCTTTATGCATTCCATTCCATTTTTACAACTTGGAATTTTTCCTAGATTCATACTTCATCCATTCCATATTCCTATTATTAATGGATGCTTGTAACTGTTTCTTTCCATGTTGGGTCATGTTGTATCAGTAAATGCCATTGTTATTTTTAGGTGACATGAGTAGTGTCCAACTCATAAGAACCCTATGCACAGCAGAGTGAAACACCTCCCGGTCCCATGCCAGCTCCACAGTCCTTACTATACTTGAGCCCGTCATCACAGCCACCATGTAAATCCATCTCATTGAGGGCCTTCCACTCTTTCGTAGACCCTGCACCTTACCAAGCATGACATCCTTCTTCAGGGAATTGTCCCTTTTGACAACATGACCAAAGTAGGTGAGATAAAGTCATGCATTCTCGCTTCCAAAGAGCATTTCAGCTGCACTTCCTCCAGGACAGATCTTTTAGTTTTCCTAGCAGTTCACAGTGCTTTCAGCATTCTTCACCAGCACCACAACTCAAAAGAGTCAATTCTTCTTCGGTCTTCCTTATTCATTGTCGATCTTTCACATGCATATGAGGTGATTGAAAATATCATGGCTTGTGTCAGGCTTACCTTAGTCCTCAAGGAAACATTCTTGCTTCTCAGCACTTGAAAGAGTCCCCTTGCAGCCAACTTGCCCGGTGCTATACATCATCTAATGTCCTGACTGCTGCTTCCATTGGCATCAATTGTAGAACCAAGCAATGTGAAGTCTTTGACAACTTCAAACTTTTCTCCATGTATCATGATGCAGCTTATAGGTCCACCTGTGAGGATTTTTGTTTTCTTTATATTGAGATGTAATCTATACTACAGACTGTATTTTTCAACCTTCTTCAGTAGGTGTCTCAAGTCATCCTCACTTGCAGCAAGCAAAGTTGTGTCGTCAGTGTATCACTGGTTGTGAATGATTCTTCCTCCAATCTTGATGCCACATTCTTCTTCATAGAGTTCAGCTTCTCAGATTATTTGCTCAGCATACAGATTGAATAAGTATAGGGAAAGGATACAACCCTGATGCACTCCCTTCTTGATTTTAAACAATGCAGTGTCCCCTTGTTCTGTTCAAACAGACTCCTGGTCAATGTACAGGTTCCTCATGAGCACAATCAAACGTTATGGAATTCCCGTTCTTCTCAATGTCATCCACAATTTGTTATGATCTACACAAGCAAATGCTTTTGCATAGTCAATAAAACACAAGTAAACACCTTTCTGAAATTCTTTGCTTTGAGCCAAGATCCATCTGACAGCAGGTATGATATTCCTTGTTATACGTTCTCTTCTGAATCCAGCTTGCACCTCTGGAAGATCTCTGTCAATATACTGCTGTAACCATTTTTGAATTATCTTCAGTAAGATTGTACTTCCATGCAATATTAATGATATTGTTCGATAATTTCCACATTCTGTGGGATCACCTTTCTTTGGAATGGGTACAAATATGGATCTCTTTCAGTCAGTTGGCCAGGTAACTGTCTTCCAAATCTCTTGATGTAACCAAGTGAGTGTCTCCAGTGGGGCATCTGTTTGTTGAAACCTCTCAA
>NW_006921922.1:1296154-1297917 GCF_000298275.1 Orycteropus afer afer
TCAGTAAATAGAGATCCTGAAAGCTTTACTGCATCCATGTCATTAAGGTAAACTCTACTTTGAGGAGACAACCCTTCCCCAGTCATATTTTGAGTGCCTTCTGACTTGAGAGGCTCATCTTCCAGCACTGTATTAGACAATGTTTCAGGGCTATTCATAAAGTTTTCCAGTAATATATCAGACAGTAATTCACTGTTATTCATAAGATTTTCACTGGCCAATACTTTGAGACATGATGGCCCTTTCTTTCTTCCAAGTCCAGCTTAGTCTGGAAGCTCCACTGAAACCTATCCACCATGGGTGACCCTTCTGGTATTTGAAACCCCAGGGGCTTAGCCTCCAGCCTCACAACAACACACAGGACCCCACAGTACAACGAATTGAGAGATGTGGTCCATATATTTTACCAACCATATATTTTGCTATTGTGGTCCAAAAAGCACTAGATTTGGTATGAGATTTCTTTAATTTGAATATTGAAAATGTACATTAATTCTGAGATATGGAATAGTCTATATTACTCACTTGGAAATGATAATGAATCTTTCAAATAGTATTCAGTGAGGATTAAATAATGTGTCACAAAAATGCAAAGCTATTGAACTGTGTTCATAATCACATGACACTAAACCAAACCAAACCTACTGCCGTTGAGTCAATTTGACTTACAGTGATCTCCATTGGGTTTCCAAGGCTGTAAATTCTTATGGAAGCACACTACCTCATCTTTCCTTGCAGAGCATCTGGTGGGTTTGGACCACCCACCTTTTGGTTAGCAGCCAAGTGCCTTAACCACTACATAACTAGAGCTCCTTAAGCACATGATACATCCCTGTAAATTACAAGAAGTAGTAAGTCTGCTAGAATGAGAACTCAAATATTTGATCCAGTTGAACTGCACACACAAGACATTTACACAGTGTTGGCAATTGAAAGGTAATAGTATTTATAGAACTAAATGGTAAACAACATGAATAGGTTATTTATACAATTCAAACAAGAAACAAAACAAACAGATTTGAGGTTAATCAGTGCCCTCTACCCCTATGAGTATCCCATTTAGCAATGGAGCAGAAGAACCAATTAATATCTAAAAGTGGGCTTGTTTACCATTCCCAAATTATCTATGTCCATTTTTGTGTCACCAACCAGGCATGTCATGGACAAAATGTCAGGAAGTCTCTTTTTTTCAGCAGATATGCCATCAGGTAAGACTGAGCACAGTGTGGCTGTGTTTATTATCTCTTTCTCTGTTTAAATCTCTGTTTTGGTTACCTAGTTCCACTCTAACAGAAGATTCCAGAAAAGAGATGGCAAGAAGAAAAGGAGTTTATTTTCTTACAGTTTGGAGGCTTTAAGTCTGAGTTCAAAGTGTCAGGCTCTAGGGGCTGGATGAAAGCCCCTCAACCTTGGGCTTCAGCTCTGACTCCTGCTCCCTGTCCACTGGAGCTAGAGGTTTTTCTTCACTCAGACAGCTACTGGCTGCTGAGACTGACAAACCCAATGGTGACAAGTAAAAAGGCACAGTCCTGATGTTACCAAACTACACAGTAGGCTATTAATTCAACTCCATTAAGAGTCCCAAGGTTGTCAGAGCATAGCAGGCTACTAAACAATGACACAGCTGCATGCAAGTTTCAAGCATGCCAAGCTAGAGACTGTTCCCCAAGGCTTCTCCTTATATACAGGAAGCAGACCACATTCCTAAGGCAGCTCCTCAACTGCGCACAGTAGAGTCCACCATGGATTTTTTTTTCTGGTTA
>NW_006921922.1:1298332-1300398 GCF_000298275.1 Orycteropus afer afer
AGGATCCAAGCATGCCACAGGCTAGAGACCTTTTGCAAACTTTTCTTTATATATAGGAAGCAGACCACATACCACTCAGCTGCTTGTGGTAGATCCCACCATGGGGGTGATTGCCAGTCTCATCATGAGGAATAACTACCACCAGCTGCCCAGCCACTCAACCAGGCCCAGCCAAGTTGACAGACAAACATAAGTACCACAGAATTGATTACCAGTCTCATCATGGAGAATACTACATCTAGCTGCCCAGCCACTCAATCAGGCCCAGCCAAGTTGACACAGAAACTTAACTACCACATTTTCTCATGGATTTTCTTGACTCTGTTGGATACTTCATGGTGTAGCTGTAAACCAACAACGTTGGGACAATGACGGTGCTGTGGCAGACTTAGGCCAGCATTACAAATGTTCTTGAGGCAAAACACATTTTATGGGCAAACCCCGTATGGTGTATATGACCAGGCTTCTATTCTGTTGGTGCTCTCCTACTCAGAGGTGTCCAGCTCCTTAGTTAACCCTGCCCAGAGGTGGCCAGCTCCACTGATGACCCTTTGCTCTTCTATGGTTTGACTCTGCCCACCATCACTGTCTGTCAGTCTCATGGTTCCCACCACCTGCACTGCTGCCATCATTTCTCTGTCACTTGACTCTTCTGTGATTTTCACAGTTCCTCTAGGTTTTCAGTGTCACCGTCTTAGTGTTACAGACCTCAGTTCTTTTGGGAGGTTCTTAGTGCAACTCCCCACGTTCAAAGGATTTTCTTTCCTCCTGGTTGTTGTTGATCAGGAAGCCCCATCTAACACTGCACATTCTAGGGTTTTATCAGTCAGAGGCAAGGCCTTTCAAAGAACCTCTGCAAAGGTCAGACTTTGTATGGTTGGATTCAGAGGAGGATGTGAAATTAGGTATGTCATTGCTGGTGTTGGATAGTCACAGAAAAAAGAGAATATCAGAAAGATGTTTCCCTGTGTTTTACTGACTATGCAATAGCGTTCAGCTGTGTGGATCATAACCCACTGTGGGTAACACTGAGAAGGATGGGAATTCCTGAACTTAATTCTGCTCATGAGAAACTTATACATAGACCAAGAGACAGTCATTTAAACAGAATAAGGGGATAGTTAATAGTTTAAAATCAGGAAAAGTGTGCATATGAGTTGTATATTTTCACCATACTTTAAATAGATTATGTGAAGAAAAATATGGCATCAGGATTGGAGGAAGACTCAATAATAACCTGTGATATGCAGATGACACAACATTGCTTGATGAAAGTATAGAAGAATTGAAATACTTCCTGATGAAGGTTAAAGACTTCAGTATGGATTAACCATCAACATAAAGAAAACAAAATTTCTCACAACTGGACCAACAAGTAATATCATGATAAATGGATAAAAGATTTAACTTATCAAGGATTTCATTTTACTTGCATTCACAATCAATGTCTATGGAAATAGCAATCAAGAAATGAAACAACATTTTGATTGGGCAAGTCTGCTGCAAAGCACCTCTTTAACATGTTAAAGAGCAAAGGTGTCACTTTGACTTAACTGTACCTCACCCAAGCCATGGTATTTTCAGTGGTTTCATATGCATCTGAAAGCTAGACCATTAATAAGAAAACTATCAGAAGAACTAATAAATTTGAATTATGAAGTTGGTGAAAATATTTAATATACTATGGACTGCCAGAAGAAGGAAAAATCTGTCTTGGAAGAACTACAGACCAAATGGTCCTTAGCAGCAAGAATGGTGAGACTTCTCCTCTTATATTTTGGTCATGTTATCAATCAGTACCAGTTCCTGGTGAAGGAGATCATGCTTGGTAAAGTAGATGGTCAAAGAAAAAGGGGAAGACCTCCTATGAGATGGATTGACACAGCGGCTACAACAGTGGTCTCAAGCAAAGGAATGATTGTGAGGGAGGTGGGTAGTTTTTGTTCTATTGTACATAGGATCGCTGGGTTGCCACCAACATATCAGCACCTAACAACAAGAAGATTAGGTTTCCCTTGTTTTGTATATTGCATAACTGAAATCATATAATATGCATTTCTTCTATA
>NW_006921922.1:1301178-1309890 GCF_000298275.1 Orycteropus afer afer
GGAAGGAAGGTTGGGCAATCCTACTTCCGTAGTGATACTGCCTCGGAAACCCAAGGAGGGGTCGCTATGAGTCGGGGCCGACTTGACGGCACATAACAACAACAACAACAACATATATATATATATATATATATAGCTGCTGTTGTAACGTGTCATAGAATTGATTTGGACTCATAGGGATCCTATGTACAATAGAAGAAATACTGTCTAGTCCTGTGCCATTGTCACAATCATTGCTTTATTTGAGCCCACTGTTGCAGCCACTGTGTCCATCCATTTCATTGATGGATTTACTCTTCTTCCACTGACTCTCTGCTTTACCAAGCATGATGTCCTTTTACAGAGGCTGGCCTCTCCTCATACTATGTCCAAAGTACCTGAGACAAAGTTTTACCACTCTCCTTTTTAAGAAGCATTCTGGCTATACTTCTTCCAAGACAGATTTGTTCCTTCTTCTGAAATCCATGGTATAGACAATAATCTTCACCAATTCAAAGGCATAAATTGTTCTTCCTTATTTATTGTCCAGGTTTCTCATGCATATGAGGAATTGAAAATATCATGGCTTTGGTCAGGTGCACCTTAGTTCTCAAAGTGAAATCTTTTTCTTTTTAATACTTGAAAGAGTTCCTTTACAGTAGATTTGCCCAATGCAATAAATTATTTGATTTCTTGACTGCTGCTTCCATGGGCACTGATTGTGGATCTAAGTAAAATAAAATCCTTGACAACTTCAATCTTTTCTCCATTTATCTCAATATTACTTTACGGTCCAGTTGTGAGTCGTTTTATTTATGTTGAAGTGTAAACCATACAGAAGGCCATAGTCTTTGATCTTCATTTTCTTCACTATCAGCAAGCAAGATTATGTCATTTGCATATTGAAAATTGCTAAAGAGTCCTCCTCCAATCCTGGTGTCATATTCTTCTTCATATGTTCCAGCTTCTTGGAATATTTATTTAACATACAGATTATCTAAGTACAGTGAAAGGATCCAATTTTGATAACACCTTCCTGGTTTAAAAACATGCAATATCCTCTTGTTCTATTTGAATAACTGATTCTTGCTCTATGTAGTTTCCACATGAGTACAATGAAATGTTCTTGAATTCCCAATCCTCAAAATTTTATTCATAACTTCTTATGATTCATACAGTTGAGTACCTTTGCATAGTCAGTAAAATACAGGTAAACATCATCCGGACATTTCTGCTTTCAGCCAAGATTCATCTGATATAAGTCATGTTATCTTTCTTTCCATGTCTTCTTCTGAATCTGGCTTGAATTTCTGGCATTTCTCTATCAATTTACTTCTGCTGTTTTTTTTTGTTTTGTTTTGTTTTGTTTTTAATTTGCTTCAGCAAAATTTGACCTGAATGTGATATTGATGATATTGTTTAATAATTTCTGCTTTCTGTTGGATCACTTTTCTTTGGAAGGGACATGAATATGAATCTCTTCCAGTCTGTTGGCAAGGAAGCTGTCTCAAATTTCTTAGCATATATATGACTGATTACTGCCAGTGCTGCATCTGTTTATTGAGCCATTTAAATTATATTCCATCAATTCCTGGGCCTCTGTTTTTGTCAATAACTTCAGTGCTGTTTGGACTTCTTCCTTCAATATCATTGGTCCTTGATCATATGCTGCCTCTTCAAATGTTTGACCATTGGTCCTTGATCATATGCTGCCTTTTCAAATGTTTGAACATTGACCAATTCCCTTTTGTATAGTGACTCTTTGTATTCCTTCCGTCTTCTTTTGATAATCCCTGCATTATTGAATATTTTGCCCATAGTATCCTTCAATAATGCAAAGCATGTTCTTACCTTTAGGAAAAAAAAAAAAAAAAACCTCCAGGTCTTTGCATATTTCATTACAATACTTTTCTTTGTCTTCTTGACTAGTCCCTTTTTTCTTTTCTTTTTGCTGTGATGCTGGAAGTTATGCCGTTTGTATGCAAATACCAACCGGTTTGATCATGTCGAACAGCTTTCAGACTAAGACCAACTTGGAAGAAGTACCTGTGGCACTTCTTAAAAAAAAAAAAAAAAAAATGGACTGCAGAAAAAACCTGTTGTTGTTGTTGTTTTTTGCCGTCGAGTCAGCCCCAACTCATAGCGACCCCTCCTTGGGTTTCCGAGGCAGTAACACTACGGAAGTAGAATTGCCCAACCTTCCTTCTGAGGAGTGGCTGGTGGGTTTGAACTGCCAGCCTTCTGGTGAGCAGTCAAGTGCCTTAGGCACTATGCTACCAGAGCTCCTGGAAAAAACCCTATAGCATATTATTTGCATAAAAATATGATAGAGCTATTATGATTAATGAAAATGAGTATCTTTTTGGCCATTTCAGTGTTCTCTATTATAGCTGAATGTTCAGTTTTTTTGTCTATTTTTTTTTCTATTAGATTGTCAATCAATAGTCTTCCAGAATTTTTTTTACTCTGACAGTCTTAATATATTTTACTTAATTTTTTTTAGAATAATTAGCAATATTTTTTTCCTTCAGTACTATATCTCCATCTACCAGATAAGTGTTTCAATTATTGAATAAATATTGAATGAATAAAAAAATTAGCTAAATAATTATTTTTAAATTAATATATTTTATTAAGTTAAACTACATATGACCACCGAAATATATGCCAAGCTTAGATTTTAATAGGAACACATGGTAAAGTTTTAGTCCTTTTAAATACTGGCTTTGCCAGATACAATTGATTATCCAAGAAATGCTACAGGTTTATGGCAAGGGTTTAATTTAACTGTAGTCTCTCCACATAGGAAACCTCTAGGCCTCCATTTATGTTCCCATCATGAAGCTTAACAGTACAATTTTCTTCCTCTTTAGAAAATTCTTTTGTCTTGAACTTGTATATAATTGTAATATGCAATCATAGTATTAATCTCAACAGTATTCTTCCTCCAGGTCTAGCTACCTTTTCAGTATAAGAGGTAGAAAAGAAAACAAAACTTCTTTCAGTTCAATACATCAAAGAGGCTAGAAATCCAATTTCCGGATTCCCAGTTCAGTTTTCTCTCTATTACAAACATAACACCACTGAGTGAACTTGAGCAACTATATCTACAGAAAGTTCTAACATTGACAGTCACAAATCAACAAGTGTACAATCTTCTTCAAATCCAGAGGGTGCAGATAAAAGGGGAGAATGGAAAAAAACAAAACAAATATGAGGAATGTATTTGTGAGGGTTTTGATTTATGAACTTTCATTTGAGTTTATTATTGAAGTTTACACACTCTGTTTTGGTGGCATTGTTGTTTGAAGATACGAAGGCATTTGACTCAGAGAAGATTAAAATAAACAAAACAAGGAACTTTAGGTTAGAAAAAGAGATTAGATATGGCAATAAATAAAAACAAGATCTGAAAAAGTAATTCTGAACTCATATGTACAAATATATATATACACATTTCTAGACATTATATAAAAAGTAATACCTCTTGAAGTTCATCATTAATAAATTACTAGTTTTTACTGGCAAACTTTTCCATCTGATAGTAAAATTAGAAATGCTAAATTATCAAACTTCATCAAATATTACTGTATATAAAGCTGTTGTACTAAATTATACTGGAACTGTAGAAAACACTGAAAGATATACAAATATTACTTACATTACTCACATAAATATTACAAAGCAAAATGACACAAGTCTTAAATTATTTCCATTTAAGAACAGAGAAAAGCACTTTTAGAAAGATGAATTTTTCTAAGTTTATTATAATAGTTAGAGCCATCACTGCTTTTTTGTTGATACAGAGTGAGCTGGAAACAAAAATATAACAGTATACCCATGACCAGAGAAATTACTAGTAATAACACATTACAAATTCTCTCTCCCATAACAACATCAACCACTGTAAAAAATGAATAATAATAAAATCAGGGTAGAATGTTTGCTTTTTAATCAATGTATTTTTAAATGGAGAAATATGAAAGTAACACCAGCTAGGCTCTATCTCAACAATTCTATTTTAAATTTTATATTAACCAGTAGCTTGGAAAATAAAAGTATTCTTATGTTAGACTGGGTTCTCTACAGAAACAAAACCAGTAAAGCTTATATAGAGAGAAAAAGAGAAATTTATCTTAGGAAAATGGATCACACACTTATAGAAGCTGGCATGTCTCAAGTTCTTGGATTAAACGTCAAACTGGAAGCTTTTCCTGACTCAGGCAGCTGCAGGGGCTGAGGAGCTCAAGGTTGGCAGGAAGTATACTGGCTGTTGACTCCAACAAATAATGAATCCAAGATCTCCAGACCAAATGGTGGATTGTACGCTCATGGACAGTTGTAGGCAATACAACAGAATCCTGATACACAGAAGAGTGTCCTTTTCCCAGGATGCCCTAAATATACTGGAAGCTGTCCACACCACTAGGGAAACTCCCTTTCAATGGCTTGGCTGCTCAAACCATATATATCTGATCCCATCATTGGAACAACCTATATCACAATTGCTTAAAGCACACAGAATTGTGGTCCAGCCAAGTTGACACACAGCTCCAACTATCACAATTCTCAAATGTAAGATCTGTTAAAACAGTGTCTCCAGGTCATAAATAAGGAAGATATAATTTTAAAACATTTGAACAGTTACCTGAGTAAAGTCTGTAAGTCATTTTGCATCACTTTCAGAAACAGAATTTGTGTGACTTGGCCACATTTACAATATATATTTTATTGAAAATGGAAAACAATTTGTTTTCTAGGGTATCATATTCAATATATTGGGCAATATTATCAATTACATTTTTGATGTCTTAAAAATCTATAGATAATAAATTAAAAAGATAGAAACAGCAAATAACAAAAACAAAAATATCTGAATACATTCTATACCTTCAAGAATATGAGTAACTTTTTTTATTTAATCAAGAAAATAAAAAGAGGAAGAAGTTTATCAATAAGTATCTATCAGGAATCTTATTTTAACTTCAATGACATTTTTTCATTGTAAAATTTACCACCCTTTATTAATTTAAATTACATATTTTTCAGAAGTCTTATAAAAATACTCTTCTTTTTATAATTGTAAGTTATTTATGTTGTATCTATGGTAATGTTGCCTAAAACAAGCAATTTATTTAAATTTAAATAAAATCCATATAAGAAATATTCAAATATGAGATCGACTATACACACAGTAGACCTACTGGGTCTTGTTGATTTACTTACTTCTGGTTCTATAGAGAGTTACCATATAAAGACTACCTTGAAACTCTCGTAATATTAAACTATATAGGATAACAGAGGTAATGTCAAACCAGGATTTTAACATAGGAATCCATGGTAAATTTAGCCCTTTCAAAAGTTGGCTTTTTCTAAACACAATTGATTATCCAGGAGATGGTCAGTAGTAAGTGTGCTATTTAATTATTTAATAACTTGAAGTGTGTAGTTTAATTTCTCATATTATCTTGAAGCTAAGTTTTTAGATGCAAAATAAATTTATTAAAGAGCTACATTTCTGCTATATTTGGAAGACAGTTAAGTGAAGTCTTCCTTCTCACAGCAGTCATAGAGACATCCATGCCCAGGCACAGTTTTTGTGGTCAGTCTCCACATCTAGTGGTCAATCAAAGATTTCTGGGAAGCAGAAGCATTTGCAGAGAAGACAGTGGAAGGTCCTTGATCTCTGGATTACAGGCATGGGTGAGTTCTTGAAAGGTGTGGTCCACAGGTGGCCCCTTGAGTCTGGCTTCTCCAGCCTTGTAATCATACTCTAAGCAATTAATATCCTACAAAACCTTTTTAATTTTTGAAATATGTAAGATACCTTGTGTTCCCTGCAATCAAAACTGACTTATAAGAGAGAAAAGTTGTAAAAATTAATAAAGAATATTAACTAAATACATACATGCATACATAGAAATATACAAATGTAAAATATATCAACAAAGATATAAATGGTGATACACAGCATGTTTCAGAATAGGTATGAAAATTTTGAAACTAATCAAACTATTCTTAATTAACATGTAGGATTTTAAAAATCCCTATCAAAATACACAGGGTTTTTTTATGTTATTTTAAAAACATTGTTCTAAAACTGACCCATAAACATAAACAGAAATAGACAATAATAGACAAAAGTGATGAGGAGCTTTTACCATATATTATCTAAGACAGAGCTATAGACATTTATACAGTACAGTGCTAGAGAATAAAACGGTAAATAATCAGAAAATCCCAGAATAAATGTCATTAAAAAATATTATATGTAATCATTATCTGAAAAGTGATCAAAATTTGTGAGGAAAATAAAAATTAAGCAAAAAATGATTTTGGGAAATTAACTATTTAAATAAAACCACTTTAAAAAACAAATTTGCCTCACAGCATAAATCAAAATTAATTCCAGATTGATTAACAAACTAAACTTACAAACTGATAGCTTATATACTAAAAGATTATTTGCAAATGTATTTAAAGATTATGTAAATGATTTAAGGATGGTCATGGACCTTTTTTGAAAAAAAAATTTCAATTAATAGCAAAGAAAATAATTAATGAAAAGTGTCAGAATACAAATATTTATTTTATTTATGACAACTTAAATGGAGAGAAATATTGGCATTGGAGATGAGAAACAAAGCGTTAATTTACTTGTTATACAGAGAATGACAAAGCAAAGAAAGCATATCACCAGGAAATGGGAACAGAATTCCAAATGACAATTTACAGAATTGAAAATAAAGTCATGAAAAATAATTTATCTTCATTAACATATTTAAATCAAAATACTCTTTCTCATATAATAAATATAAGGTTCTAGGAATTTTTGTGATTAAGTAATTAGAGATGCAGATAATATGGTATAATAGGAAACACATCACAACAATGGTTCAAATTAAGAAAAATTAGAAATAATCTAAATTTCGACATGGAAGGGATGCTTGACTAAATTAGGCTATGTCTATAACATAGATCATATGTGGGCCATTAAAATCATCTTTTCCTATAACATTTAATAAGCAGAGAGGCTGTTCAAAATATAAGTAAGACAAATCAGCATATAAAACTTAAAATAAGTAAGAAGTTACATATTCTAAAAAATTTTATTAATTAATAAAAATACTTGCACAAAAATACACCAAAATATTTTTAAATTATAGCATTAGGATTGATTTCTATTAATCACATATCCTTTTATACCTTTTCATTTTATATAATGAGCATATATTTTTTGCATTATCAAGCAAAGTAAACAATATTTTAATGCGGTAATTTGGATATTCTTCCTTCCTGCTTTGGAAGCAAGCATAATACTGTACTTAAAAATGAAATCCTTTAATGAAAAGCAAAAAGGTAATGTAGCCAGATTTAGTAAACCATTATTATACAATTACATTTTCAGCTTAAAAATACTTCACCAGTGCATGATATATTTGTTCAAATAAAATGTTTAATGTGAAAAAAATGACATTAAAACAACACATAAAATATGACAGAGACTACATTGGAAGTACAAATTCAAACAAAAATGTCATGTTAACTGTAAGTTATAATAATACCTTTGATTAATACAAAGTAACTGTGTCCCTAATTAGAAGTGACTACATCAGCACATGCCAGTTCTTTCTTTCTTGACATATCCCAAGTCCTAGGTACAAAAACAATAATGACATTTATGTTTTAACAATAAGGACAAAATTGATACTCAATCTTCTCAATAAAATGGAGACTGTGGTATAATCTCTATATTTTTTTCATAGGATTGAAATGGTTAATTAAGAATGAACTGAAAATATGAGGGACTACTACTCAAAAGAAATTTGAGGGTATAAGAGTTTACAGCAGCAAAATAAATTGTGAAAGTCAAATTAAATGCCAAGCTCATTTTTATATTGCAAATGAGTGCATATCTAAATATTAAGTGGAATGCATTTGAATTTAAGTAAAAGAAAATTTAACCCACACTGACTTAAGAAAAGTCTACTGCAGTTCTACTGTTACGTATATACATAGAAATTGACATGACATCACATAACAACAATAACTTAAGCCAGAGGTATACTTGAAGTTGGACAGAAAAAAAATAAATAAATAAAAAAGGTCAACAAAACTTGAATCTTCTAATGTCTCCATTCCTCATCTCTGCTTCATCCGTATTGATTCTATTCTCAGGCTGATTTTTACCTCTAATTGTCCAGAATTGATATCTGTTTTATTCATTTCTGTATATAAGGCCTTATAATAGAAATAGACACATGATAGGTATCCCATTAGTGTCATGAATGAATGAATGAACGAATGAATGTGAGGGGCTATAGTGACCTGAGTTTCCCACCCTCCTATATTCAATCCAGGAGAAAAGACAGGATGTGCAACAGGCAGCAACCAGTCCAAATCTCCTTGTCTCTTTGGGCCTTCTCCAAACCAGTGTAAACCTCTTTTCAAACCTAAGGTACATACCAACCCCAAAAGATAACTGACCTACCAAAACCAATAATAGGATGATAGGTAGTACCACAGATGAACACTGAATATTGCTCCCAAAAGAATGTAGAATAGATGTCACAAACCCAAAAGATGGCAGATAGTCACCACTGTGTAACTGTGTTAACAAAATATACACATATAAACCCCATCCACTCCTCGGAAGGAAGGTTGGGCAATCCTACTTCCGTAGTGATACTGCCTCGGAAACCCAAGGAGGGGTCGCTATGAGTCGGGGCCGAC
>NW_006921922.1:1313555-1319520 GCF_000298275.1 Orycteropus afer afer
TTCAACAAGTTGGATTGACATGGTGGCTGCGATGATGGGCTCAAGCATAGTAGGGATCACAGAGCTGGTGCAGGATCAGGCAGTGTTTTGTTCTGCTGTGCATGGGGTTGCTATGAGTCAGAAATGACTCAACAGCACCTAACAACAACAACAATCCAAGTCATGGTATTTTCAGTTGCCTCATATGCATGGGAATGCTGTACAATGAATAAAGAAGACTGAAGAAGGGTTGATGCTTTTGAGTTTTGGTGTTGGCAAGGAATACTGAAAGTACCATGGACTGACAGAACTAACAGAGATCTGTCCAGGAAGATGTGCAGCCAGAAGATGCCTTGGAAGCAAGAAAGCCCAGACTTGTCTCACTTCTTTTGGTCATGTCAGAGGGGATCACTCCCTGTAGAAGGGTATCTACTTGTTAAAGTGGAGGGTCAGTGAAAAAGGGAAAGGAGCTCAACAAGGTGGGCTGACACAATGCCTGCAAATATGGGTTGAGACATAGTGAGGATTGTGAGACTGACACAAAACCAGGCAGTGTTTCATTCTGTTGTAAATAGGGTCACTATGAGTGAGAGCTGACTCTATGGCACCTAACAACAACAACACAACAATGAAGCAATGACTATATTTTCCTTAGTAAAGGTTTAAGAAATACCACTTAAAATTATTCAGCATTATTTTTTTTTGCAAAATGCTTTGAGTTAGGTTGATTGAACCAAGACACTTCAGGTTTGCAGTTGGCTGGCTGCTCAAAGTGAAATCGATAAATGCTTTTCTTGGTAGAAGGGTAAGAGAGAACAGTGCATAAATCTAAAACAAGGCTAAAAAAAATGATGACCTCTTAAGACATATTTGATATCTTTTGTATTGGAGAGTAAAAATAAAGTACAACGATGGATGACCCCACTCACTGGAGGCCTTTCCATTACAATGTTACCTTTAGTATTCTTCAATGGTTTGGAAAAATGTTTTTTGAACTGGTTTCAAGGCACAAATCCATTGATTTACTCAGAGACTCCGCTATCAATACAGAGTCTCCAGAATGTCTGGTACAGTCACTTCTAGCCAGTGTTTTAAATGAAGTGTAGGTAAACTCTCTTCATATTTATTGTAGACTTTTATCTATTTATTAATAATTATACTAAATAATGAATTATGAAGAAAAATTGTCTATTGTCTAATTTTCCATATATATGTTTACTATGAGAATCTCAAAATACAATAAACCATTCTATAATGTCTTTTAAAAAGTGCTTTGTAAACATTTTTAAAGATAGATCCCTCAAAACTTTTGTAAAGTTAGTTCAGAGAAACTGCCACCTCCATTCTGTTTACATTCATATTAATTATATATATATATATTTGTTGTTGTTGTTGTTGTTTGTTATGTGCTGTCAAGTCGGACCCGACTCATAGCTACCCCTCCTTGGGTTTCCGAGGCAGTATCACTGCAGAAGTAGATTGCCCAACCTTCCTTCCCTCTGAGGAGTGGCTGGTGGGTTTGAACGGCCAGCCTTCTGGCTAGCAATCAAGTGCCTTAGGCACTATGCTATCAGAGCTCCTATATATATATATATATATATAAACTGAAATGTTAGTATAAATCTTCCAATTATATATATATATATATATATATATAAACTGAAATGTTAGTATTAATCTTCCAATTGGATTTCTAGAGCTGCTTGGCTATTTGAAATACCTAAATAGTATTACTTCAACAAATTTTATTGAGGATTTATTCTCCCAAAGACAGTATGATATAGTGGTTTAGAGGATGTACTCTGGAGTCAAATACCTGCTTCATCATATACTAGTGATGTGACCATAATAAAGTTCTTTAAGTTTCCTCTGTTTCAATTTCTTCATCAGTATACCAAAATCCAAACTCACTACCATCGAGTCAATTCTTACTCATAGCAACCCCCTTTTGATTCCCAAGGTGGTAAATATTTACAGAAGAAGATTACTCAGCCTTCCTTCCATGGAGTGGCTGGTGGGTTTGACACACCAACCTTCTTGAAGGTTGGTTCAACTGCCAACCTTCTGGTTAGCAGTCATATGCCTTAGGCACTACCCCACCAGAGCTCGTTTTTCATCTGTATAATGGACCCCAAAAGAGCATCTGTATTAATAGAGTTGACCTAAGTAAGTTATTATGTGTAAATTACTTAAGAGAATAATGCCTGCACATAGTAAGTGGTTGTATAAATTATTTGCTATTTTTATTATAAGGTATTAAAACAACCCAAAAGAGCAGAGATAGATAGTTGAGCACCATTATCTGGACTAAAATTGTGTGACTTCTTTTCTGTTAAGTGTAACAATGTGACTAAGTTACAGCCTAGGAAATAGTAATTAAAGTGACATTTGCCAAGGAGCTCTAGTGGCTCAGTGCCTAAGATATTTGACTGCTAACCAGAAGGTTGATGGTTCAAATCCACCAGCTGCTCCATAGAAGGAAGATGGGGCAATTTACTTCCCATAAAGACCTACCTCCTTGAAAACCCAAAGGGGTTCGCTATGAGTTGGAATTGACTTGTTAGCAATGGTGTCATGCCACCCCCATCTGACCTATAGAAAATTTCATGAATTGCTATATTCATCTTCCTCTCTAGCTGGATGGGCTATTGATGTCAATGGCAGCTGTGAAAGGTAATTAATGAAAATGATAGAGTCTTTGCAAGCTTAGCTTCCAGAATAGGTACAGGAGAGCTGTGTAGCCATCCTGCCCACTTGCCCAGGACATTTTCATGAGCATGAAATAAGCTTCTATTGTGCAGAGACATCAGAATTTGAAAAAATATTTTTATTGACATTGTCAGCAATTTCATCATATTTGATCAAAACTCAATGTCCATGGAAATAGAAGTCAAGAAACCGAATGAAATATTTCATTGGGCAAATCAGATTTTTCAAAAATATGTATTTCCAAGTACAAATATTCCAAGTTGATTTGATATGGATTGGAAGACACCTGAGTATGCCAGCAGAAGATAGAGATAAGGGTATAATTAACGGAGGTTTTATAACACTTAATTATGTGACTATTGCTCCACTTTTTGCTTTTCATAGTCCACACTCCAGCCAAACTACTATTACATAACCAACTTTTATTATTTCACATCTCTACACTCTCATATACACTGCCCACTTACAGCAGACCACCAAAATTAGATAAAAGCTTTCTCAAAAAACTCACTTAAGTTTTCATTTTCACTTATTTTATTATTCTGAGACTGCATTACATATATGAATCTGGCACATCGTACCTGCTTCCATACCTACTGCCATCAAGTGAGTTCAGACACATAGCAATGCTACAGGACAGATTAGAACTGTCCCATGGGGTTTCCAAGGCTGTAATTTTTACAGAAGTAAACTGCCTCATTTTTCTCTCATGGACCAGCTGGTGGGTTTGAACCTCTGATCTTTTATTTAGCAGCCAAATGCTTTAACCACTGCAGCACCAGAGCTCCTGGCACATAGGAGGTATCCAATAAATATATGTTAAATGATTTAGGGAGTCCCTGGGTAATACAAATGATTAAGCACTCGACTACTAGCTGAAAACTTGGTGTGTTGGAAAACAGGCCTACAGATCTGTTTCCAAAAGATTACAGCCTTGAAAACCTTACATAGCAGTTATCTAGCTATCTTCTGCACATGAATAGAATAACTTGGAAATGACTCAATAGTAAACAACAATAAATGAATGAAGATATACTTGCACTATAGGTTGTATCATTCTGTATCTATCTTTATTAAACACAATGGACTCTTTGAACATTCTTGTTATGTCTTACTCAGCTTTGTAATAGCAGAACTTAGAACACTGCTGGGCACATATTAAGTTCGTAATAATATTCTTTGAACTAAATTGATATGTGGTGTGAATAAATGTATTGAGAAAATAGAATTTGGAAAACTCTCCAGAAAGTTACCTAATTCTTATCCTTAAATAAGCAACATAAGGTTATTTCAAACTCATTGCTCATGTTATAAGACCAACAAAAAAGCAACACATTACTGAATTAGTAGCTAATACAATATAAATGAGTTTGGTATGCCACAGGCCATTTTTAAAAGCATAATGTTTTTGGATTGAAGCTTTTACACAGTGATGAGACTAATGCCAATGTACTCTTAGAAAGCTTAGTGGCACCACAGCAAAGTAGATTGCAATATCAAAAGGTCCATTGTGCAGATAATAGTACAACCTTTGTATAAATAATAAGCTGATATCATGTTAAAATATAATATAATAT
Source organism: Orycteropus afer afer (assembly GCF_000298275.1). Taxonomy (NCBI): domain Eukaryota; kingdom Metazoa; phylum Chordata; class Mammalia; order Tubulidentata; family Orycteropodidae; genus Orycteropus; species Orycteropus afer. The sequence continues at coordinate 1,317,821 of NW_006921922.1, forward strand.
TAATATCACTTAAAAATACAGGAGATTCATAAACAAGCCTGGCTCAGAGAAAATAAAAACAACAACTTAAAAAAAAAAAAATCTGTGAAGTATATAGTTTACTTGATGAGCTGTTTCTTGCCACTTCATCACTTTAGAAACTTAACTACAAACAACAGTTTCGTCTACTTATGTCTTATTAAAATATTTAAGGGTGTTTTTATTTTAATTGATGATCATAAAATAAAATCATGGTAAATAAAGTTTCTAAATAATTAATTATAACATTTGCCGGTTAGTTTATATAAAACCCACAAAATATACGTCTCTTATTCTTAGATATTAGTAAAAATTACAGGCATGAATGTCTAGATAACTGACATCATTTTTTCTTATGATTTTGCATAATTTCTATTAATCATATCCTTGTAACAGGAGTGACATGCTAATTTTAGAGAATTCCCCACACAAGAAAAAAACAGATCAATTGTCATTGAGTTGATTCCAAATCACAGAATTCCTAAAGGACAGGCAACAAATGCCCCATACGGTTTCTAATGCTGTAAATATTTATGCAAGCAGATGATAATAAATTTTTCCCTGTAGAGCAACTGGTGGGTTTGAACCAGCAACATTCCAAATGCTTAACAACTGCAACACCAGGGTTCCCTAATTTCAGAGAGGTCTCAGTCTATGTCAGTAATTAAAGAAAATCCAGTTCTTAAAGTGTTTCTGGTAAGATGGAAGAATAGGCAGACAAGCTACACAGCACTTCTTCAACAAAGAAAAAAGAAACCAATTGACAGAGATACAGAAGATAATCCTGGAGCCCTGAGCTTTGAAAGGAAGTATACAGAAGAATATTTCCAAGCAGTTTTGGGACCTGAGAATTGACCTAAAGATCAGCCCTGGTCTCCAAGAGCATCAGAGACAACTGCGCTGGTGGCCTATGACTAGGAAGGGAAATAGTAAGGAAGTAGACAAGCTGAGTTGTGGACTTTCAGCTGTCTGAATGGTGCAGCCATTTTGATTGTTTACAGGTGGTGGCCATTTTACGTGTTTAAAGTGACCAAGAGCACAGCCATTTTGACCGAGGGCAGAGCCATTCTGAATGTTTACAAACAGTGGCCATTTTGGGTATTTAAAATGACAGCATTCTAATTCAGATTCCAGGGACCTAAGAATAGGCTCCATTTGCCAAGGATGGCAGGCACATATGGGAGGATGACAATGGCAAAAGAGACAGGTGGTGATTGTGTAAGTGCTGCCAACTAGCAAATAGAGCTGCACAGCACAGTACCCTGCTTACACAGACAACATACAAAGAAAACAAAAATCATGGGAAAGTCACTCCAACATGCAGACACCAATTAAATATAAACAGAAAAATGTCACAATGCCTCAGAGACAACAGAGCATCACAATGCACACAAAGAAGCAAGAAAAACAAAGGACCAGGATACAGACCTAAAACACATCCCTGAGGAATCGCCCTTGACTGCTCTTCACAAACAGTTAACAGAGATCTAAATACAACAATGCCATGATGACTCAGAAACAACAGACCAACACATTACACACAAAGAAGCAGGATAAAGTGGTAGAAATAAGGGAACTGGATACAACCAAGAACACATCCCTGAGGAAGAAGCAGCATTGGAACTCTCTGATAAGGAATTCAAAAGAATTATCTTTAGGTATCTTCAAAGGATTGAGAGACA
>NW_006921922.1:1322685-1324326 GCF_000298275.1 Orycteropus afer afer
GTTTCCGAGGTGGTATCTCTACAGAAGTAGATTGTCCAGTCTTCCTTCTGAGGAGTGGCTGGTGGGTTTGAACCACCAGCCTTCTGATTAGCAATCAAATGCCTTAGGCACTAATTTCAAAAAATTTTCCCTGTCTCATTAACTATTCAAGCCACAGGCCTTAAGTCAGTATTCTTGCCTTATTTAATTCTACATTATACTTGCTCATGTGTCTTAATTGCAAGCTTTCTGGGAGAGCAACCTGTTATTTGTCTAGGATTGGTTCACCATGTACACTTCCTCTTTTCCAGTAAATAGTAATAATAACCATCTGCTAGAAGCATTGTAAAAGAGAAGGATGAATAGAGCTACAAAGTAAATCATGATTCAGAATGTCAGAATCAGCTTGGCTATTCACATTTGCATCAAAGTAGTAGAAATCTGAAAGTCCAATTGCTCTATCCTCTTCATCTAAAATAGTCAGCACATTTATTAAATTTATAACTCTGTACTCTGCTATATAGTCGTATTTGTTTTTCAACTCATACTAAAATCCCACCTTATATATGGATTATTAATATGTTCTTTACATATTTAATTACTACTGGCATACTATTTGTTTATAATCTTTTGTTTGTTTCTATGGGCTCTCATTATTAGTTTTATGTCAAGAAGTTTCAATTTATGTAGACAGCAATTAATTTAACTTATATCTTGTATCTTCCTATGGACACCATAATATAGGTGTTTATCTTTAATCCAATCAAAATATACTACTGAATATCTCCTTTTCTGTTGACCTAAAGGTTAATTTTAAAAAAAAAAAAACTTTTTGGTATTATTGAGTTTCATCATTATGCTTCCTCTTCCACAATATAGATTAAATAACAGGGAGATACCATCACTATGCCTACAATTATGAAGAAATGCAAAATACAATAAACCTATATTCAGGTCTTAGCAATTACCTATAAAAGTGATGTATTGTTAAGTGCTGCAAATAATTATATACACAATCTTGTGAAAGGTTTACTTTATATTGTTTCTAGCCATGCTTTAATAGATGCAAAAATTGGCCCAAAATTATTCCCAACCCTGTACGCATATATTTTTGCAATGTGACTTTGCCACACTGATCATCAAGAGGTGACATTTATCTCTCCACCTGTTGCATCTGCATTTGGCCATATGACTCTCTTTAACCAAATGGACATTAGCCAAAAGCTTTAATAGCACTTTCGAATTGAGCTCATCCCTTTATGCTGCTGGGAAGTTTTTGTCACCATTAGAAGTGCAGTCTAACTTACCAAGCACAAGGTATTACGTCAGGAAGAGACAAGGCATACCAGCTGAGGTTCCTTAGTTTGCCAAATACCAAACATGAAAGCTGAGATTTTGTACTGGATTATCCAGCCTCAGGCAAACAAATAGATTAGCAAAGAGATCATCCATTCTGGCCCAGACCAGAAGTTAGTTGATCCAGGGAATTTTGAACATATGAAATGGTAATTGTTTTAAACCACTAAATTTTGGGCTAGGGTGTTATGAAACAATACATTACAGTTTGTTCTTTTTATGATGAACACATAGAAAGACAATTATGGAAAATGCAGCTGCAATTTAGCAGATTATATATATATATAGGAGCTCTGGTAGCATAGT
>NW_006921922.1:1324756-1332154 GCF_000298275.1 Orycteropus afer afer
TATATATATATATAATCTGCTAAATTGCAGCTGCATTTTCCATAATTGTCTTTCTGTGTGTTCATCATAAAAAGAACAAATTGTAATGTATTGTTTCATAACTATATATATATAGGCTTTTGTTCCAAAGGCACTTGACTGATAACCAGAAGGCTGGCGGTTCAAACCCAGGAAAAACGATGATTCAAAGGGAAAGTTCAGAATCTAAAATAGAAAGTCAGTATGTGTTCATTTTCATTGCTCTGATTTTCACTGATCTATTGGGTGTGTAGTGCCTAAGGCATTTGACTTCTAACCAGAAGGCTGGTTGTTCAAACTCACCAGCCATTCCTCAGAAGGAAGGTTGGGCAATCTACTTTCATAGTGATACTGCCTCAGAAACCCAAGGAGGGGTCACTATGAGTTGGGTCTGACTCAACAGCAAAGAGTCTGGCTTATTATTAAGGAGCGCTGGTGGGGCAGAGCCTAAGGCCTTTGACTCCTAACCAGAGATTGGTCGTTCAAACCCAGCAGGTGCTCCGTGGAAGGAATATGGGTCAATCTACTTCTTTAAAGATTTACTGTCTCAGAACCTCAATGGTGGTCACCGTGAGTTGGAATTGACTCAATGGCAGGTTTTTTGTTTGTGTATTTGTTTCTTTTTTGTTTTATTAGTACGTCTGATCATAACCCTTAGACCTTCTTCTAGGACCTCAGAAAGATATTTTGCTTTTTGGAAATATATTCATTTTAAAAAATATATCCATTATAAAGAAAATAAATAACAGTCCCAGAAATATATTTTTTTAATAGGGTTGTTGTTGTTGTTGTTATTTGCCATCCAGTCAGACCCGACTCATAGCGACCCCTCTTGGGTTTCCGAGGCAGCATCACTACGGAAGTAGATTGCCCAAACTTCTTTCCAAGGAGTGGCTGTTCGGTTTGAACCACCAGCCTTCTGGTTAGCAGTCAGTTGCCTTAGACAGTACACTACCAGAGCTGTTACATTCATAGAGCTTTTTTTAATTTAAAACTATTTTTGCTTTCGTTAGTCAGATAAATATTGGAAAATGATTAGCCCATAATTAAATAATTAAAGAAAAACAGCTAAGTTGTTTTTCTTTTGATGATTATTTCTGTGCCAAGAAATGTTTCAATTGACTTCTGAAACTGATTTCTAATAAATAAATACATATCTGCTCTAGTTCTTCACCTATACTTTGTGCACATTTGTTGTTGTTGTTGTTATGTGCCATCGAGTCAAACCCGACTCATAGCGACCCCTCCTTGGGTTTCCGAGGCAGTATCACTACAGAAGTAGATTGCCCAACCTTCTTTCCGAGGAGTGGCTGGTGGGTTTGAACCGCCAGCCGTCTGTTTAGTAGTCAAGTGCTTTAGCCACTATGCTACCAGAGCTCCTTGTGCACATTAGGGGATTCAAATAAATTATACATGAGGTATGTAGAAGAGTAGGAGGAGTTTTCTTTCATGTCTTAGATGGGAAGAATTATATGATTCAGAATATCAATTAGAGACAAATAGATACATTTGTGCTAATTAAAAAAATAAATAAAAGTGAGCTCTATGGTTATCTATACTCCTTACCCCTTCTCTAAATGCTCTTTTATCCACTCTCTCAGTTCGGTTTTTAGAGAAATTTTTTGGGGTACATCATTAAAGAGGCCTTATGAATTTTCCTAATTTTTACTGCTAGGCAGTATGTTTGTAGGAAATAAATATTAAAAGATCCCATAAGAAATAGAAGAATGATCTATAGTAAAGCATTCAAGCCCTCCCATAGTTCAAGCTTCATGGATTTTATAAATTGTTATAGCATATTAATCATGGCAGATATTTATCAAACATAAACATTTCTATGAACCATAAGTATGGTTATGTTAGTTGTTTATTCCATATTTTTTGAAAGTTAAACTCTTAATTTTGAAATACTATGGATTCACACCACATTGTAAAATCAGTGTGGAGAGTAAGCATGTATCCTTCACCCAGAATACTCCAATAGGAGCATCTTATCTAACTCTAGAACAATATCATAATCAATAATTTGATATTGATACAATGCTTGTGTATCATATAACTCTTTCATAGCCATATCCATCACCTACTCCTTCATCATCTCTCAACATCTGGCATCCAATCATTGTTTTTCACCTCCAAAATTTTGTCATTTAAAGAATATAATATAAATGGAATCAGAAAGTATCACATCTTTTGAGATTGGTTTATTTTGGTTCAGCATAATGCATTCAAGAACTATCCAAGCCATTGCATGATTCAATAATACCTTACTTTTTACTCCTGAGTAGATTCCTTGGTATTGAATGTATAACAGATTGTTTTAAAATTCATCTACTGAGGAGCATTTTGATTGTTTCTAGTTTTCGGCTCTATAAAAAATACAGCTATGATAAATTGTGCTCTGGATTTTGTGTGGGCATGCACACAATTAAGCATATGTTAGTTGTAGGTTTTTTTTTGTAAATGTGCTTTAGCAAGTTGAGGAAGTCCTCTGCTCATTTCTAGTTTTGGAAGAGTTTTTGTCATGAATTTCTGCCGATTTTGTCAAACACATTTTCTGCTTAAATGTCTTGTGTTTTTATTTCTCTTTTCCCTATTAATATAATGGATTACATTGTTTGATTTTCAAATATTGAATCAGCCTTGCAACTATGAAATAAACCTCACTTAGACATGGTGTATACTTCTTTTTATATATTGCTGAAGTACATTTGCTAATATTTCATTAAGAAATTTTCTAAAGAAAATATTAAAATTAAGAAGAAACATGAAAAGATGTTCAACATCATTAGCCATTTTAAAAAGGAAAAAAAAAAAACAAAAAAAACACTACCATCGAGTTGACTCTGATTCTTAGTGACCTCCATTGGCTTTCTAAGGCTATAAATATTTATAGAAGTAGATTGCCACATCTTTCTCGCATGCAGCAGCTGGTGAGTTTGAAATGCCAGCCTCTGGTTAGCAACTAAATGTCTTACCCACTACACTACCAGAGCTTCTAGAAACTAGAACATTAGAAACATTGCAAATTGAGATGCAAAATGATACAATCATTGTGGAAAACATCTTGGTTGTCCCTCATAATGTTGAACATAGAATTGCTGTGTAATTCAGCAAACCCAATCCTAGAACATGAAAAATAAATAAATAAATAAAACTTGTTGCATCTTTCACCTGTGGAGCAGCTGATGGATTCAAACTGATGACTTTTGAGTTAGTAGTCAAGCATTTTAACCACTGCACCACTGGAGTGTCACATATGACAAAATCATGAGGTTTCTTTCATTACTTGTTTTCCAATCTTATATTTTCGATAGGCCACAGATCAGCCACCTTAGATGATGTTGTTGTTGTTGTTATTGGCCATCTAGTCGGATCTGACTCATAGAGACCCCTCTTTGGGTTTCCGAGGTGGTATCACTGTAGAAGTAGATTGCCTAACCTCCCTTTGGAGGAGTGGCTGGTGGCTTTGAACCACCAGCCTTCTGATTAGAAGTCAAGTGTCTTAGGCACTATGCTACCAGAGCTCCTTAGATGATAGAATTAAGAAAATTGGCAGAGCAAAAATGACTTTACTGACTTTATAAAGGAGGCTCTTAATTATAATATGGGATATAATATAAATTATAAATAGTATATCTATATCTATCTATCTATCTATCTATCTATCTATCTATCTATATAGATATATATATTTGACAGCAGGAAACCTGTTCTTCCAGTTTCTAACCAGATATGTTCCTTACCCTACAAAGCCTGTGTTGACCACTGTATTTGGAGTATGCTTTCAGAAGGAATAAGACATGCAGGGGGAGCTCTGGTAGGGTAGTGCTTAAGGCACTTGACTGCTAACCAGAGGCTTGCAGTTCAAACCCATCAGCCACTCTTCAGAAGGAAGGTTGGGCAATCTACCTCCGTAGTGATATTGCCTCAGAAACCCAAGGAGGGGTCACTATGAGTCAAGTCCAACTGATGGCACATAACAACAAGAACAACATCAAGGAATGAAGCAAGGAACTGCTCCCACATTTGAATGCTGAAGTCTCTTACAGTTTGTTTACTGGTTTATTGTAAATTAAAAATAAGAGGATTTCTGCCAAGTATAAATAATCATTCTAGGCAGTCTTCCCACCTGAGACCACCAATCTAGCTTGGCAGGATGCACCTTTGCATGCTACTTTCTTTGCATGCACTTTAATCCACTCATCTTACTCCTCTTACCATCTGCTTCCATGTTATTTCTATACCCAAAGTAAGCATGTATATGTCTCTGAAACTCTCTGAAATGCTGCATTCTGCTACTTTAATTCTTTCTTCCAAAATAATAATAATTTAAAAGCTGATGAATATTTACTATTTTCTGTGTCTGTGGAAACTAACTAGGACTGTAGTGTAATGTATTATTTATATTGCTCCTAGAATTTAAGCCCTCTGGTTATGTGGAGTGTTGTAATTTATAAAATTATCTTCTCTGAATATCGTATGACAAATAGGTCACACAATTCTTCTCCCAAATTTATTAATGTGAAAATAAAACAAGCCAGTAAAAAGACCTGTGAGAATCAGATTGGGAGGGTATGCATGTGTCTTTTGCTCTAAAATTTTCTGTCTGTCAGGCCTAAGTTGAATATTTGTTTTGTATAAACAACTTAATGATTGTGTAATTTACATAGAGAATAAACACATCTAAAAGCAGTAATTAACAACAATGGTATTAAGAATAAAAGAAATGCCGAGTACCTAAGACACACTGGAAGGAGCTCTGGTAGTATAGTGATTAAGGCATTTCTCTGCTAACAAAAAGGTCAGTGGTTCTACCCCAACAGCTGCTCTGTGGGAGAAATATGAGACAGTCTGCTTCTGTAAAGATTTATAGCCTTGGAAACCCTTTGGAGGTTCTTATGAGTTGGAATCAATTTAATGGCAGTGACTTTGGTTTGGTTTGAAGATATACTGGAATTTTGTGCATGATCAAGATAGTATAAAAGTCATTCTAGAACACGGGATGAGAACGACTTATTGCAAATAAGTTCTGTATTTAGCTTTTGTTGCTCCTGACATCCAAGGCAATAAGAAAAATACATTAAATATAAATTTCATTGTCAAATAAGTGGGAACATACAAGTGCATTTTGAGAGCAAACACATCCTTTCACCGAAATCTAGAAAGGATCTATACAGTGATTTTCAATGTAAGGTTATCCAAATAAATTGTGTTTTCAAAATGATTTTTTAAATTATTCTGTAAAAGGCCAAGTCTTACAATAAGCCTTTGCAGAAAAGGCCAGGGTCCTGAAACTAAATGACATAAAAATTTATTCCTAAAAGCCACTAAAATAACATTATTTAGGTATTATACTAAATGCAAGATATTGTATAGAAAACTACTTTCTAACAAGGATGGCATAGTTGACATATTTTCAGTCTGTCTCTTTGAGATACTAAATGTTTAATAGAGATTTTGAGAAGTGCTGGATTTATAGCTGATTCAAGTTTCAATTTTTTATTTCTGTATTTATAGAATTATATTCTATGAAATAATTAAAATAGCAATATCTTATATTGTTATAACTACTTAAAATTTACAAAACTCTATAATGTATATTATCTCATTTTATCCTAATAAAATCCTGGTTTACAATTTATTTTTCATTTTATAGGTACCAAAACTGAGACTTTTAGAGGTAAAGTGAATTTTTCACATCAATTTATTCACTCAGTTGACATTATGTATATATTTATGGCCTTTTTTTTCCATTCTGGGCACTATTCTTTCAGTGAGATTACAGTGATAAGTGATGACAAGACACAGGTGATCTCTATCCTCAGTGTGCTTAAAATGACATCAGGCCTTAATCTCAGACTCCCAAACAAATCATTCTTTCCTTGATGAGATCATCTGGACTTTCTTCTTGAAGGCCCAGCAAGATCTGCATCACTAGACCAAGCCCAAACTCTTAAAAAAAAGATCTGACATACAGCACCAAACAATATTTACTGAAAGTTTGTCTCTGATATTTATCTAAGATGAGATAAATGTCTATACTTTTCATTTGTAAGAGCCAGTCTTTTTTTCTATCTAATTCCTTCACACAACTATGAATGCAGACAACTGTCTCCAGAAATTTTTGTTTTTATTTTTGTTTTCCCCTAATAAGTCTGCGGTCAGCATAGGGATATTACTAATCTCCCCAAAATACAATTTCCTAAACTGCAAAGAGTAGATACTAATAATAGTGATGTCATAGAGTTTTGTGGTCTGTTGCAGTACTGCAACAATGGGCTCAAACAGCACCTATTCTGAGGATAGTAAAGGACCAGGTAATGTTTCCTTCCCAGTCTATTAAAGTACCAACTCTATGGCACCTAATAACAACAACAGTGTTTTGTAAGCATCAAAATAATATTATACATAAAACAATTGCTACATAAGACATGCAATAAATGATTAATAGAAATAAATTCCTATTATTACATGAATCACTGCCAGCATCATTACCAAAATAACCAAAGTCACTGCCATCGAGTCAATTGCAACTCATAGTGACCCCCTGTGGATTTCCAATGTGGTAAATCCTTATGGAAGTAGATTGACCAGTCTTGCTTCTATGGAGTGGTTGGTGAGTTTGAACTGCCAACCTTCTGATTAACAGTCAGATGCCTTAAGCACTATGCCATCAGAGCTCCTTAGCATTACTACAACCCATGAGAATTTAGCTCACAGAATCAGTTATTATAATTCTTATAAGTTATAATTATTCTGATAAGAATTATAACAATTATCTAAACTCAGCTTATTATTGACTTAAAAGACTTAACCTCAACTCTCATTCTTATATAAGGAATATGCTAAAGGCCTGAAATCATATGTAGTGGCAATCACTTGGTAAGGGGGAGGGTGAGAATATAAGGTCCTGTTATCAATTTGCTCTGCATTTGCTATTTTCTTCTGTGCCACACTTGTGACATGGTTAACATAACCTTGGCTGCCAAAGATCCCTTCTGCTGAGATGTCCCCTGTTGCCATTTTTCTCTAACTTTCTCTTCTAGAACCCACATGCTTCCCTAAACTTTTGTTTCTCCTTTTCCACTGTCTATATTAATATCCTTCTAGACAAGAAACATATTGTTCTAATCTCATCTCTCCAGTTTTAAATCCTCTTCTTTCTTTGGGGCTTAGTTTTCTAGGGAAAATAATAACAAAGACTACTGTATTTCTTTTCTGAGCCATCTCCTAAAAATATGAAAGAAAGAAAACTTATACCGTATACTGTAATACTCAAAATATGACCCATTTAGTCACAAGATTCTGATCTTTCAAAGTCTGGAACCTTGTAGAATATCTACAGTTACATACATTTGTGTGTGTGTGTGTGTGTGT
>NW_006921922.1:1332473-1334880 GCF_000298275.1 Orycteropus afer afer
TATCTAGAAAATATATTCAGTATGTTTGAATACCTAGAGTAGTTTCTATTTTCCTTATTGTGCAATGACAGACACATTGTGGTAGTCTATGAGCAATAGATGCCATATATTTATCTGTATGTAGCATAAGGGAATTATATCTAAAAGGTAAATGATAACTTTTTTGATGTGAATGTAAATGGATTTAATTTTATTAGTTCACAAAATAATTCTCCAAATATCATTTCATTTGATTCTTGCAATGCTTCAAATGTAAGGAAAGTCAGTAATATTTTCTTCATGCCACTCCTCAGAAGGAACATGGGACAATCTACTTCTGTAGTGATACTGCCTCGGAAACCCAAGGAGAGGTCTCTGTGAGTCGGGTCTGACTTGACGGCACATAACAACAACAACAACAATGTTGTGGTTACTATAGTTCTCAAAAAATTACATGATCTACTGATGATCATATAGCTAATTCATTTATGGAAAAGTTATGATACTATTGAGGGTTCCTAGTTGTAAACAACTGAAACAACTCTGGATTTTTTAAGCATAAACGTAGTGTTTCAAATAATATCTGTAACTCATAGAAGTATTGGAAGGCAAGAGTAAAAGGACTGAAAAATGGTCGTCAGCAAGGAAGACCTGACAATTGGCTGAGTACTACCTGGGGTTTGAATTCTAACTCTTCCACCAAATAACAGCTTGGTTTTGGGAAAAATTGTTTACCTTTTCTACTCTTTTGTTACCTCATATATGCTACCCATTCATTGCCATCAAGTCAATTCCGAATCATTCTGACCCTATAGAATAGAGTAGAATTGTCTCTACAATTGCTGCCAAGGCTATAAATCTTTACAAAAGCAGATTGCCACATCATTCTTCTGTTGAGTAACTGGTGAGTTCAAACCACCAATCTTTTGATTATCACCTGAGTTCTTTAACCACTGCACCAGCAAGGCTCCTTCCTCATCTATGCAATGGTTATAAAAGTAATGCTTATCTGATGTAAATTTGATAAAGAGTAAATTATTTTAATGTATGCAAATTGTTTAGAACATAGCTGGGGTGACAGTGATAACTCAATATTAAAATTCATAAATGAAAACCTTGTCAGTCTGGGGATGGCGATCATTCTATAGTCTCTCCATTGATATCTACATTTTCTATCACCTGAGAGTGTGTGCTGCCACGGCACTGCACTGCTTCTGCCATTAGCAATGACATGTGACTTTCCCCTCCTCGTCCAAATTGAATTATTATATTTCTGTGCTTATGTGATTCATCAGTCCCCAGTTGCAAGCCCAATTGCTGATGGCAAGCCACATGCTGATTCCTCAGTTGCCATAAAAGTCTAAAGCTCTTACTCAGGTTCTATAGTAAGAGATAGGGTCTATTAAACCAAACACCATAGAGAATTCTCCAATATTCTGAAAAACATAAGAAAGGGATTCTGATTCTGGACAGAAAATGGAAAGAAGAAAAGTAGAAGGAAGGATTAAAAAAAAAAGAAAGAAACAAAGAAAGAAATAATGAAAGCAGGGAGGGAGAGATGGAAGGAGGGAAGAGGAAAGGACAAATATCCTCTATAGCTACTTGATGTCAAAGTCTGTTCTTTTTTGTTTGTCTAATATTAGGATGAAAAAAGGATTATGACACCATTGTTGCTGGTGCCTCTGACTCATGACAACCCATGCAGAATGGAAGAAAATGCTGCCCCATCTTGCACCATCTTCATGACTGATTATGATCCATTGTGATCCATGAAGTTTTCATTGGACGATTTTCAGAAAAAGGTCACGAGGCTCTCCTCTTGTCTCTTTTAGTCTGGAAGCTCTGCTGAAACCTGTTCAACACCATTGCAACATGCGAGCCTACACTGACAAATGGGTGGTCGTTGGGCATGAAGTGCATACATAAGCCAGGCATTGAACCAGAGTCTCACACATGAAGGAGAGAATTCTACCACTGAGCAACAAATCCACACATGACACCATTTCTGCATATTAATAGCATGTAACTTGAGAATGAGAAAATCAAAAACAAACAAACTCACTGCCATCCAGTTGATCCTGACTCATAGTGACCCCCCCTTTGGTTTTCCCAGGAGGTATCTCTACACAAATAGATCACCCAGTGGGAATGAGAATGGTGTCTAACCCATGTTTAATATTTACAAGCAATGTAAACCTTGGACCAGCCCTGTAGCTCAGGTCTTCCTTTAGTACTCAAATATTCAAATATAAGATGTATTCTACATGTGCACCAGCGAGATGCACCTGGTGCATAGATAACAGCCCACCTTATAGACTGAGACAGACTAGGAAGAAGGAAGAGGCCGTCCACTTCTGAAAGAATTGGCTAGGGAAAACATTATGAATAGCAAAGAAACACTGTTTGGTACATTACCACGCACCTTTAG
>NW_006921922.1:1337577-1345282 GCF_000298275.1 Orycteropus afer afer
TGCCCAACCTTCCTTCCGAGGAGTGGCTGGTGGTTTGAACCGCCAGCTGTCTGGTTAGCAGGCAAGTGTCTTAGCCACTATGCTACCAGAGCTCCTGTTAGGTATCATCAGATCAATTTTTAACTCCTAAGAAACCCACATGACATAGTGCAACTGCTCTACATGTTTTTCTGTGTTGTAATCTTTATGGCAGCAGATTATCAGGTCTTCTTTTACAGATCCTTTGGTGTCGTAGTTCAGTTCGTGTGTCAGCTTGGCTAGGCCTGGTTGAGTGGCTGGGCAGCTGGATGTAGTATTCCCCATGATGAGAGTGGTAATCAACTCCACGGTGAAATCTACTGTGAGCAGCTGAGGAGCTGTCTTAGGGAATATGGTCTGCTTCCTGTATATTCGGAGAAACCTTGGGGAATGGTTTCTAGCTTATGGCATGCTTAGACCCTGCATGTAGCTGAGTCATTGTTCAGCAGCCTGCCATGCCCTACCGACCTGGGGACTTACAATGGAGTTGAAATTAATGGCCTGCCATGTGGTTTGGTAACATTGGGACTGTTCCATTTTTTTTGTCAACCTTGGACTTGTTAGCTTCAGCAGCCAGTAGCTGCCTGAGTAAAGAAAGACCTCTAGCTTCAGTGGGCCAGGAGCAAGAGGAAGAGCTAAAGCCCAAGGTCAAGGGGCTTTCACACAGTCCCTAGAGCCTGGCACTTTGAACTCGGACTTAAAGCCTCCAAATTTTGTAAGAATAAACTCCTATTTCTTTAAGCCATCCTATTTGTGGTATATTCTTGTCAGAGCAGTACTACGTAACCAGAACAGCTGGATAGATTCATTATACTAACCTTGTGGTTAGCAGACAAGCATTTAACCATTGTAACACTAGAGTTCCTTTGATAGATATAAGGAGTCAAAATACACAACTGTTTCTGTCATGTGAGTATAAGCAAACTCAATGTATCAGGTGTAATTGTTGGATACTCTATTATTCTTCCCTAAAAGTTTGTTTTATTTCACAATTTGCAGTTCAGCTGGGTTTTAATGCACATAGACAGTACTTTGCTTCTCTTTCATCTTTCTTTCTCTTTTTCATCTCTTCTATGCATATATAAAATAAATAATTAATACCATACATTAACAGAACATGTGCACAAAATGTAGCTTTTTAAGGTTAAGCTTGATTTATTTGCAAACAAAATGGGGCTTAAGTTCATAAATAAGTATTCTATTTAATAATCATCTCCTATGAAATATATGTTGTTGTTGTTATGTGCCGTCAAATTGTCTCCAACTCATAGCAACTCCTCCTTGAGTTTTCGAGGCAGTATCACTATGGAAGTAGATTGGTAGCTGGTGGGTTTGAACCACCAACCATCTGGTTAACAGTTAAGTGCCTTAGGCACTATGCCACCAGAGCTCCCTTTGATGTATATACATTATTTTAATGATGCTATTGGGTTTTCAAAACAGATTGAATAAGAATGGTGAAAGGATACAACCCTGATGCACACCCTTCCTAATTTTAAGCAAGAAATACCCCCTTGTTCTGTTCAAATGTCACCCTCTTGGTCTATCTAGAACTCCTTCATAAGCACAATTCAGTGTTATAGAGTTTCCATTCTTCACAACGTTATCCATAATTTTTTATTATCCACACAGTCTAATGCATTTGCATAGTCAATAAAACACAAGGAAACATCTTTCATTTGTTGAAACATCTTAGTGGGTATTCTTTGCTTTCAGCCAAGGTCTGTCTGACATCAACAATGATATCCCCCATTTCATGTTCTCTTCTGAATCCAGTTTGCATTTCGGGAAGTTCCCTGTCAATATACTGCTGCAACTGTTTTTTGTATTATCTTCAGCAAAATTTTATTTACATGTGATATTAATTATATTGCTCAATAATTTCCATATTCCATTGGATCGGAGTCAGTTCTGACTCATAGTGACCCCTTCATTGGGTTTCTGAGGTGGTATCTCTAAGGAAGTAGATTGTTCCATCTTCCTTCCAAGGGGTGGCTGGTGGGTTTGAACCACTCGTGTTCTGGCTGGCCTTAGGCACTGTGTCATCAGAGCTCCTAATTTCCATATTCCATTGGATCAACTTTCTTTGAAATGCGTACAAATATTGATCTCTTCCAGTCAGTTGGCCAGTAATTTGGCCTTCCAAATTGTTTGTCATAGATGAGTAAGTGCCTCCAGCTTAGCATTCATTTGTTGAAACATCTTAGTGGGTATTCAGTCAATTCCTAGACTCTTGTTTTTCACCAATTCCTTTGGTGCAACTCTGACTTCTTCTTTCAATACCATGGGTTCTTGATCATATGCCATCTCCTGAAATAGTTGAAACTCCACCAATTCTTTTTTGTACAGTGACTATGTATAATTCTTCCATCTTTTGATGATTCTTACATGTTTTGATTACCTCTAATGCTGCTCTAAGAGAAAATATAACACAAGTGGGTGATTTTAAACAAATAAGGATTTATTTTGCTACAGGTTTGGAGGCTAGAAGTTCAAGTTTAAAATACCAGTCTCTAGGGGCTAGGTAAAAGACCCTTGACCTGGGGCTTCAGCTTTGCCTCTTGTTGCTGGCCCACTGAAGCTGGATGCTTTCTTCTCTCAGGCAGTTGTTCGCTGCTGAGGCTAACAAGCCCAAGGTAGACAAAAAAAAAAATGGCACAGTCCCAATATTACCAAACAACATGGAAGACCACTAATTCAAGTTCAGAGACAGTCACAATATTGGCAGGAAAAATAGCAGGTTGCTAAATGAAGACTCAACTACACGCATGATCCAAGCGTGGCAAAAAGCTGCAGACCATTCCCAAAGTTTCTCCATACATACTGGAAGGAAACCATATCCCTAAATAAGCTACTCAGCTGCTGACAGCTGGAGTGGACTCCCAGTCTCATCATGGGGAATAACTACATCCAGCTGCTCAGCTACTTAAAACCAGGCCCAGCCAAGCTGACACCTAATCTTAAATACCATATTACATCATTCAATATTTTGCCCATAGAATCCTTCAACATTGCAACTCGAGGCTTGAATTTTTTCTTCAGTTCTTCCAGCTTAAGAAATGCAAACATGTTCTTTTTTTTTGGTTTTCTAACTCCAGGTCTTTGCATATTTCATGATAATAATTGACTTCGTTTTCTCAAGCTGCTCTTTGAAATCTTCTATTCCACTCTTTTATCTTGTCATTTCCTCCATTTGTTTTAGCTATTATATATCAAAGAGCAAGTTTCAGGGTCTCTTATGACTTCCCTTTTGGTCTTTTTAACAACCTTTTCTTTTCTTCATGTATGATGTTCTTGATGTCATACTACATACAACTCGTCTGGTCTTTGGTCATTGGTTTTATAACTTGATCATTATATTATTGGTGTTAAGTGTATCAAATCTATTCTTCAGAGAGTCTCTAAATTCAGGAGGAATATAATCAAGGTCATATTTCAGCTCTCATGGGCTTATTTTAATTTTCTTCAACTTCAACTTCAACTTGCATATGATCAATTGATGGTGTGTTCCACAATCAGCTCCTGGCCTTGTTTTAGCTGAAAATAGTGAGGTTCTCCATTGTCTCTTCCCACAGATGTAGTCAATATGATTCCTGTGTATTCTATCTGGTGAAGTCCACATGTATAGAAACTGTTTGTAGTGTTGAAAAAAGGTATGTGCAATGAATAAGTCATTGGTCTTGCAAAATTCTATCATGCAATCTCCAGTGTTATTTCTATCACCAAGGCCATATTTTTCAACTACCTGTGATTCTTCTTTGTTTCCAACTTTTGAATTCCAATCACCAGTGATAATCAACACATCTTGATTGCATGTTGGTCAACTTCAGCTGCAGAAGTTGGTAAAAATCTTTGATATCCTTATCATTTTGGCTTTACTTCTTGTTACATAAATTTGAATAATAAAAGTATTAACTGTTCTTCCATGTAGATGTATGGATATTATCCTATCACTGACAGCATTGTACTTCAGAACAGATCTTGAAACATTCTTTGTGACAATGAATGTGAAGCCATTCCTCTTTAATTTGTCATTCCTGTTATAGTAGATCGTATGATTGTCTTAGTCAACATGGCCAACACCAGTCCCTTTCAGCTCACTAAAGCCTAGGATATTGATATTTATGTGTTCCATTTATTTTTTTATTGCATATAATTTCACCATACTTATTCATTCTGTATGCTGAGGAAATAATCCATGAAGCTGGATTATATGAAGAAAATAATGGTATAAAGATTGGAGTAGGACTCATTAGCAACCTGTGATATCCAGATGACACAACCTTGCTTCCTGGAAGTGAAGATGACTAGAAGCACTTACTAATGAAGATCAAAGACTACAGTCTGTAGTATGGTCTATAGAAAGAAAATAAAGCTTCTCACAACATAACCAATAATCAACATCATGATAAATGGAGAAAAGATTAAAGTTGTCAGAGATCATTTTACTTGGATCTGAGATCAATACCTATGGTAGCAGGAGTCAAATCAGATTTCATATTTCACTGGGAAAATCTGCTGCAAAACATTTCTTTAAAGTGTTGAAGAGCAAAGATGTCACTTTGAAGACTAAGGTGTACCTAACCCAAGCCATGGGAGCTCTGATAGCATAGTGCCTAAGGTACATGACTGCTAACCAGAAGGCTGGCAGTTCAAATCCACCAGCCACTCCTCAGAAGGAAGGTTGGGCATTCTACTTCCATAGTGATACTGCCTCAGAAACCCAAGGAGGGGTGACTATGAGTTGGGACCAACTCGACAGCACATAACAACAACAACAATAACATCCCAATCCCTGGTATTTTCAATAGCCTAATTTGCATGTGAAAGCTGGACAATGAATAAGGAAGACTGAAGAAGAGTTGACACTTTTTAGTTGTAGTGTTGGGGAAAAATACTGAAAATACCATGGACTGCCAGAAGAAAGAACAAATCTCTCATGGAAAAAGTGCAGCCAGAATTCTCCTTGGAAGTGACAATGCTAGATTTTGTCTCACCTACTTTGGTCATGTTGTCAGAAGGGACCATTCCCTGGAGAAGGATATTATGTTTGGTAAAGTGGAGAGTCAGTGAAAGATTGGAAGACCCTCAACAAGATAGATTAACACAGTAGCTCATCGTATAGATAGCAAGTATTGTGAAGATGGCCTATGACCAGGTAATCTTTTGTTCTGTGGTACATAGGGTCACTTTGAGTCTTCATCAACCTGTTGGCACCTAACATCAACATTGATATTCAATTACAACTAGAACCCCTCATTTTAGACAACATAATCATTATTTGTTTGTGTTTTGAATATGTCCTAAATTCAAAAATTCTAATCCATATTATAAAAATAATTTTTCTTTGAAAGAATTTTTTTAATACTATAGGTTTTGGAAACAATCTTGTCTATACTTTGTTGGTTGACTTTTACAAACCACTCAAATTTTATTATGCCATAACTTGTGCCTTTATTATTAATATTATATACATTATGTATATATTTGCTTTAACACAAAAAGTCTGAAACCAATTTGTTTAAGGCCTTGTTAGCTTCCTGTCTAATGAATTTTGCTACTCCTCATTTCTAATTATTTCACAATCTTTCTTCAACAACAGAAGAAAAATGTAAAATAAGGCAGGAAAGAAGATAAAATAAAATGGAGTTGAGAAAATAAATGATATACTCCAACCATTACATAGGCAGCTGTTTAACCTCAGAACCTTCATGCCTCCTGGCCAGATTTCTCCAAGAGACAACATCTTGAAAACTAATTCCATTTCCTTAGAACTCTCTAAAAGCTTCAATTAAATTGTGTACATACACAGAAGCTGAACCAAAGGTTACCTACCCAAGCAAACAGGGAAAACTCATAATTGTAAAACATCCAATAAATGTGTTTTAAACAACTGCAGAATGTGCCAGGTTAACCTCCAAATTATATAGTGGAGTAAAAAACTAGCCTAGAAAGCTGGCACGTAGTTGTTTTGCTTCCTTCAACCTTTCCTTCCTAATACAGTCTATAATGTTTCTTAATCATTAGAAATTTCTATTATTATTTAATTTGCTTCTTTAAACTTAAATGAATCATGTCCATTAGCTTCATCTAGATAAGCACACTAATGAATATTACAATTATAATTGATTTTAGATTATTGAAGCCAAAGAGAGGAAAGAAAAGGAAAAAAAAAAAAAAAAAGAAGGAAACTTACTAAATGAATGTTTAAGTAGCTGGTCTCCTACATCAAGCTTTTTGGTTCACTGAAATATATTCTATTTCATAATCAAACCAAGAACTCATTTTAACAAATTCTAGAAGTAAAAGTGGAGATACAAATAGAAAAAAAAAAGTCTTTTTCCACAGCAATTTATTTACAATATATCTGTAGCCAGACTATTTTATATACTTTATTTGTTCATGAAATATTTGTTTTTGCAAAGTCAGGACAATAAAAATAAATAAAATCTAACTGTATCACATCACACTGTAGACTTATTGTTTTATTACCTCACAAATATTACAATAGAAAGAGTGCTTAGAAAAGTAATCTTTCTTTTTTACAAGCTGGTAGGTACAGAAGGTTTTACAAACAAATAATACATATTCTCACTGTCACATGATTAGAAAAATAAGTAAGAAGAAAATTCTTGTGTTTTATGTTTAAAACAATATTTTAAAAATAAAATTAGAACATAAATCTATAAAAATGAAAGGAAACATTTTTATGAATAAACTCACTGTTGAGTTCCAGCAAGATGGCAGAATAGGCAGACAAGCTACACAGACACTCTGCAACAAAGCAATGCAAAATCAATTGAACCTGATAGAGAAGAAGATCCTGGAACCCCGTATTTTGAAGGCAAGGATAAAGAATTTGATTGAATACCAACTAGTAGAAGAACCCGAATAAAAACAGTGAGTAAAGAGACAAACAGAGTGGTAGACTGCTGTCTGTCCTGAGGGCACAGCCATTTTGAATATTTCTGATAGCAACCTAACCACTGGCTTTGCTCACTAAAGTCCTTGCATGGGCAAGGACTACATTGCTGCCTCAGAACCAGAAAGGAAAACATGAAAGAAGGAGACAAATAGACCTGTGGACTGTAGTGGTTAGCCTGAGGGCACAGTCATGTTAAATATTCCCAAGCAGCAGGCATGACCATTTTGCGTATATGCAAGCGGTGTTCTTATCTGCACAGTGGTATAGGAATGGGATCTGCTTGAGGAGGACAGCATGGGCAGCTGCACTGAAGGATGATGAATGGAATGGTGCAATCATCTTCTTGTTAGACTTATACCCACACACTCTTGGTGGATAGAGGAGTGACCCTCCCCCACTTCCACCCATCTTCTTGACTAGCACGAATTCCATCTGGTCTATGTCCTAACAGAAGATGGGGACCTTGCCACACAAACCCCACACACATACACACACACAGTTTTGGTTTTGATTCTTTGTTTTTAAGTTACTTTTTATCTTCCTTTCTCTTTTTTCTCTTCCTTTTCTTTCTTTTTTTTTTTTTTTTTTCGATCTTTCCATTCCTTCTTCATCCTTTTACACTTTTTCCATTTTTCCTTTATTATTCTTTTACTCTAGCTCTTTTCTCTCATTTCTCTTTGCCCAGATATTGTGGCTTTTTCCCCCTCTCTTTTTCTTGTTATCTTTATTTATCTCTTTTTAATATATTTTGACTTTTTTTCT
>NW_006921922.1:1345420-1348918 GCF_000298275.1 Orycteropus afer afer
AGTGGAAGACAGAAACCATTCCAACACAATTCAAACATATATGCACCTCCTGCAGCCCCACCCACTGAGTGTGGGCCACCAATTGCTTTTACAGCAAATGACCAACAGTAGACAGCCACCATTACAAGCTCAATTCACCCTCAACTGCTCCTTATGAACAGCTAACAGAGATATGTGCACACACTGTCATTTTCTATCAAACTCACCAAGATTCAGGTGGTGAGTGCCTAAGTGCTAACAATGAGCAAATAGAAGACCACAGTAGCCTACTCACATAGATATATCAAAACAAAATAAAGGGAAAAAAATATCCTCTGAATCACACCAACATAAAAACACAAACTAAACATAAATATAATACCACCACAATGTCTTGGAGAAAATAAACCATCACAGTCCTTACAAATAAACAAGATAAAGTAGCAGAAGCAAGGAAATAGGATACAGATGGAGAAAATATCACTGAGGAAGAAGAAGCATTGGAAATCCCAGAAAAGGAATTTAAAAGAATTATATTTGAGTACCTTCAATGGACTGAGAGACAGATAATTAACATTAAAACATTAACAAAATTAATGAAACACAGACAAAACTCTATAACAGGTTCAGAAAACATTACTAGAACAAATTAACAAGATAATAAATAGAAAAGATACAAAAACAACAAATACAAATCCAGAAGATTAATAATAACTTTTCAGAAATAGATGACACATTGAACGGGCAAAGGAGTAAAATCAAATCAATGGAAGACAGAATTAATGAAGGTGAAAACAAATATCTCAATACTATTTTACTAAGAGATCAATCAGACAAAAGATCGAAACAAAATGAAGAAAGCCTAAGATTCATGTGGGGTACAATCAAAAGGAAAATCTATCTGTAATTGGAATTCAGGAGCAGGAAGAGACAAATAAAACCACAAAGAAATTGTTGAAGATTTGTTGGAAGAGAATTTCCCTAATATGCTGAAAGACAAGAATATATCCATTCAAGAAGTTCAGCAAACCCCAAACAAGATAGATCCCAAAACAAAACCACCAAGACATATCTTAATCAAACTCACTAAAACCAAGGACAAAGAAAGAATTCTAAAAACAGCATGGGAAAAATGAAATGTTTCCTATAAAGGCATCCAATAAGATTAAACTCTGATTTCTTGGCAGAAACCATGCAGGATAGGCAGCAATGGGATGATCTATATAAAACATTTAAAGTAAAAAACTCCAACCAAGAATTATATACCTAGCAAAATTGTCCCTCAAATATGAAGGTGAAATCAGGAAATTTCCTGATAGCAGAAATTAAGGGAATTTGTTAAAACCAGACCAAGTTTATAAGAAACACTAAAGGTAGTCTTTCTGATAGGGAACCAACAACAGCAAACAACACACATGATGACATAACCCAGAAGCCAACACAATTATAGAACTATCCAATGTAAATTAAGTTTACAAGACTGTAGAAAGGGAACCAGGTACATCAATTAGTAAAAGGACAATTACAAATCAAACAGAGGGAACAAACGTTGTAGTTACAGAACTTCCAAATGGTGAGAAAGTCCAGACAATTGTGATATAGAATGGACTGTTTTAAAATTGGGAAGGAAAAAATAAATCACAGGCTAACTTCAAAGAAAAATAATTAACCTTTGCATTAAAAGAAAAAAGAGGACAAGCACAAATATTTAGCAAATACTAAAAAAAATCAAAACAAAACAAAAAAGGTTTTGATAACATGATTCATAAACAAAATGAGATCAGCACAGAAAATTATATGGACAAATAAATCAGCAGCACCATGAAAAAATACATAAAAAAATAACATCAACAAATCCAGACATGTCAATAATTGCACTGAAATTAAGTGGATTAAATGCATCACTCAAAAGGTGGAAAATTGCACACTAGTTGAGAAAACATGACCCATCAATATGGTCTCTATAGGAGACCCACCTTAGACACAAAGACAAAAATAGACTAAAAATCAAAGGTTGGAAAAAGAGACACCAAGCAAATGGCACCCAAAAAGGGCAGGAGAGGTAGTATTAATTTCTGATAAAATAAGACAAATATGACCATGTGGTTATCTGTGAACAGTTAAGCTTATCTGTGAACTTGGCTGGGCCTGGTTTTGGGTGGCTGGGCAGCTGGTAGTAGTTATTCTCTGTTCTGGTTACCTGGTGCTCCTCTGACAAGAATATATTACAAATGAGATGGCCTTAACAAAGAGGAGTTTATTCTTACCATTTGGAAGCTTTAAGTCCAAGTTCAAAGTGTCAGGCTCTAGGGACTGGGTGAAAGCCCCTCAACCTTGGGGTCCACCTCTGCCTCCTGCTCCCAGCCCACTGGAGCTAGAGGCATTTCTACACTCAGACAGCTGCTGGCTGCTGAGGCTGACAAACCCAAGGCTGACAAGTAAAAAAGCACAGTGCCGATTTTACCAAACCACACGGCAGGGCATTAATTCAAGTTCATTGTAAGTCCCAAGGTCGGCAGAGCATAGCAGGCTGCTGAACAATGACACAGCTATGTGCAGGGTCCAAGCATGCCATAAGGTAGAGACCATTCTCTAGAATTCTCCTTATATACAGGAAAGAGACCACATCCCAAAGACAGCTGCTCATCTGCTTTTGGTAGATCCCACCATGGAGTTGATCGCCAGTCTCATCATGGGGAACAACTACCACCAGCTCCCCAGCCACTCAACCAGGCCCGGCCAAGTTGACATACAAACATAACTACCACATTCCCCATAATGAGAATGGCAATCAACTCCATGGTGGAATCTGTCACGAGTAGCTGAGTAGCTGCTTTAGGGATGTTGTCTGCTTGCAGTATATAAGGAGAAGCTTTGGGAATGGTCTACAACTTGGGCCCTGTATGTAGCTGAGTCTTTGTTCACCAGCCTGCTATGCTCTGCCAATCTTGGAACTTTTAATGAAATAGAATCAATGGCCTGCTGTTCTGCTTGGTAATATCAGGACTGTGCCTTTTTTTTGTCAACCTTGGGTTTGTCAACAGCCAGTGTCTGCTTGAGTGAAGAAAGCCTCCAGCTTCAGTGGGCTAGGATCAAGACACAGAGCCGAAGCTCAAGGTCAAGGGGCTTTCACCCAGCCCCTGGAGCCTGGCAATTTGAACTTGGATTTCTAGCCTCCAAAACTGTAAGAGAACAAATTCTTGTTTGTTAAAGTTATTCCACTTGTGGTATATTTTCTGTTAGAGCAGCATAAAGTAACCAAAACAGAAGAGGACAAACATTGTTGTTGTTGTTAAGTGCCGTCGAGTCATTTCTGACTCATAGCGACCCCATGTACAGCAGAACGAAACACTGCCCAATCCCGCGCCAGCCCCACAATCCCTGCTATACTTGAGCCCATCATCGCAGCCACTGTATCAATCCATCTCCTTGACGGACTCCCCCTCTTTCATCAACCCTCCACCCTACCAAGCATGACATCCTTCTCCAGGGAATGGTCCCTTCTGACAACATGACCAA
>NW_006921922.1:1351952-1358269 GCF_000298275.1 Orycteropus afer afer
GGGTAACAAGGGAAAGTGTTCAGTGCAGATCAGTGAGTAAGCACAAGCCCGCCCGTGCTTATCTCGCTCCTGGTTACTAAACACAAGCCCATGGTCATCTCTTAGTGGGAATTAAAAGTGAGAAGCCTAGTGGAGGTGGGAAAGAAAGCACACAGGGGTTGGTGAGGGACCAAGTATTCTGTGGGTGTCAGTAACTGGTGGGTGAATTATCAGTACTTAAATTTGTGAGGTCAGGAAGAAAGCAGTGAACAGGAGAAAAGGAAAGGAGGACAAACATTATGTAATGAATAAAGGATCATTCAAACAAGAAGACATAACCATAATGTGTCTATGCACCCAATGAAAGAGTCCCCAAATTCATAAAACCATGTTAACAAAATTGAAAAGACAGATAGTTGACTTCACAGTAATAGTAGTAGACATTAATACACAACTTTCAATAGGAGATAGAACTGGAAAGAAACTCAACAAAAATACAGAAGAACTGAACAACACAATCAAACAACTGGAACTTACAGATATCTAAAGAGCATTTCACCCAACAACAGCAAAATATACATTCTTTACCAGCACATATGGAATATTCTCCCAGAGAGACAATATGTTAGGCCACAAAGCAAGCCTCAATAAAATTAGAAACAATGAAGTATGGCAAAGCATCTTCTCAGATCACAATGCTATAAAATCAGGAATCAACACTAGAAAGACTGATAGAAAAAGAGCAAACACATGGAAACTGAATAACATCCTTCTCAAAAATTATTGAGTAATAGAAGAAATAATAAATGACCTAAACCAATTCCTTGAATCAAGTGAGAATGAAAAGACAACATAACAAAATTTGGGATAAAGCAAAATCATTGATCAAAGGCCACTTTATAGCAATAGATGTACACATGAAGAAAGCAGAAAGAGACAAAGCCAACACCTTAACCCAACATCTCCAAAATTAGAAAAAGAGCAACAAAGAAAGCCTCCAATCACCAGAAGAAAATAAATAATAAAGATTTGAGTAGAAATAAATTAAACAGAAAATAGAAAGACAATAGAAAAAAATAACAAGACTAGAAGTTGGTTCTTTGAAAACATTAATAAAGTTGGCAAACTTAACAAAGGCAAAAAAGGATAAGATGCAAATAGCATGTTTATGAAATGAAAGGGGTGACAGTACTACAGAACCAACAGAAATCAAAAGAATAATATCAGGATACTATGTAGAACTATACTCCAACAAATTTGAAAACTTGGAAGAAATGGACAGATTTTTAGAAGCACACTGCTTACCTAAGCTAACACAGATTGAGGTAGAAAATTTGAACAGACCTATAACAAAGGAAGAAATTGAACAGGTCCTTAAAATAAAAAAAAAAATCCTGGCCCAGATTGTTTCAACAGACCATTCTAAATCATTCAGAGATGTCTTGACACCAATCATCCTCAAACTATTCCACAATTTAGAAAAGGATAGAATCCTCCCAAGTTCATTTTATGAAGCAAGTATAACCCTGATACCAAAACCAGGCAAAGATACCACTAGAAAGGAAAACTATAGAACAATATCCCTCATGAATATAGATGTAAAAATGTTCAACAAAATTCTAGTCAATAGGCTCCAAAAACATATAATAATAATAATAATATATCATTACCAAGTGGGATTCATACCAGGTATGCCAAGGTGGTTCCACATTAGAAAAACAATCAATGTAATCCATTACATAAGTAAAAGAAAGGAAAAGAATCACATGATCATATCGATAGATGCAGAAAAGGCATTTTACAAAATCCAGGACCTATTCCTGATAAAACTCTCAGAAAAATAGGAATAGAAGGGAAATTCCTCAATATAATAAAGGATATATATGCAAAAACAACAGTCAACATTATTCTCAATGCAGAGAAACTGAAAACCATCCTCTTTCGACCAGAAACCAGGTACCCATTCCAAAGAAAAATGATCCTACAACAACAACAACATGCAAAACCAACAGTCAACATTATTCTCAATGCAGAGAGACTGAAAACAATCCTCTTTCGACCAGAAACCAGGTACCCATTCCAAAGAAAAATGATCCTACATAATGTGGAAATTATCAAACAATATCATTAATGTCGCATGCAAGTAAAATATTACTTTATATAATTCAAAAATGGTTGCAGCAGTATATTGACAGAGAACTTCCTGAAATGCAAGCTGGATTCAGAAGAGGATGTGGAATGAGGGATATCATTATTGATGTCAGGTGGATCATGGCTCAAAGTAAAGAATATGAGAAATATGTTTATTTGTTGTTTTATTGACTATGCAAAAGCAATTGAATGTGTAGATCATAACAAATTGTGGATAACATTGAGAATAATGGGAATACCAGAACACTTAATTGTACTCATTAAGAACCTGTACATACACCATGAGGCTGTCATTCAACCAGAAAAAGGGAACACTGCATGGTTTAAAACCAAGATAGCAGTGTGTCAGGGTTGTATCCTCTCACCATACTAACTCAGTCTGTGTGATGAACAAACAATCTGAGAATATGGACTGTATGAAGAAGAATGTGGCTTCAGGATTGGAGAGAGAATGATTAACAACCTGTGATACACTGACAACACAACTTTGCTTGCTGAAAGTGAGGATGACTTGAAATACTTACTGATGAAAATTGAAGAATACAGTCTGCAGTATGGATTATATCTCAATATAAAGAAAACAAAAATCCTTACAACTGGATCTATAAGCAGCATTACGAAAAATGGAGAAAAGAGTGAAATTGTCAAAGACTTCACATTGTTTGGTTCTACAATAAATGTCAATGGAAGCAGCAGTCAGGACATCAGAGGATGTATAGTGCTGTGAAAATCAGCTGCAAAGGACCTCTTTCAAGTGCTGAAGAGCAAAGATGTTTCCTTGAGGACTAAGGTGTGCCTGACACAAGCCATGGTATTTTCAATTGCCTCATATGCATGTGAGAGCTGGACAATGAATAAGGAGGACTGAAGAAGAGTTGATGCTTTTGAGCTGTGGTGTTGGCAAATAATGCTGAAAGTACCATGGACTGGTAAAAGAACTAATGAATCTTCCCTGGAGGAAGTGCAGCCAGAATGCTCCTTGCAGTCGAGAATGGCCAGACTTCATCTCACATACTTTGGTCATGTTGTGAGAAGGGTCCATTCCCTGGAGAAGGATGTCATGCTTGGTAAGGTGGAGGGTTGATGAAAGAGAGGAAGGCCCTCAATGAAATGGATTGACACAGTGGTGGTGGCAATGGGCTCAAGTGTAATTAAAATCATGGAGCTGGCTCAGGACCGGGTGGTATTTCATCCTGCTGTGCTTAGGGTTGTTATGAGTTGGAGATGACTTGATGGCGCCTAACAACAACAACACAACAAATAGTTCTGTGATGAGCATGGGTGTGCGTATATCTGTTCTTGTCATGGCTCTCACTTCTTTAGGATATATACCTAGTAATGGAATGGCTGAGTCAAATGGTATTTCTAATTCCAACTTTTTAAGGAATCGCCATACTGCTTTCCATAGTGGCCATAGTGGTTGTACCATTTAACAGTCCCACCAGCAGTGTATGAGAGTCCCAATTTCTCCACATCCTCTCCAGCATTTGTTATTTTCTGTGTTGAACTTTGCTACTAGTGCTGGAACAAGAGGGTATCTCATTGTTGTTTTGTTTTGCATCATTTTAATGACTAATGATCATGAGCATTTCTTCATATGTTTGTTTTGGCTGCCTAAATATCCTCCTTGATGAAGTGTCTATTCATGTCTTCTGGCCAATTTTTAATTGAATTATTTGTCTTTTGTTATTGAGCTGTTGGAGTTTTCTATAATTCTAGAGATAAATCCCTTGTCAGATAAGTCATTGCCAAATATTTTTTTCCCAATCTGTAGTTTATCTTTTGACTCTTTTGGAGAAGTATTTGGAAGCACATAAAAATTTAATTTTTAGAAGGTCCCATTCATCTAGTTTCTCTTCTGTTTTTTGTGCTATTGGGGTTATGTTTGATAGTCTATTTATGCCAATTGTTAGGGCCCCTAAATTTGCCCCTACTTTTTCCTTGAGCAACTCCAAAGTTTTAGGTTTCACATTTAAGTCTTTGATCTGTCTGGATTTAGTTTTTTGTGTATGGTGTGAGGAACGGATCTTGTTTGATTTATCTGAAGATGGATCTCCAGATTTGCCCGCACCGTTTATTAAACAAACATCCTCTTCCCCATTTAATAGATTTTGGCCCTTTGTCAAAGATCAGCTGACCATAGGTTGATGGATCTATTTCTGGATTCTCAATTCTTTTCTTTTAGTCTATGTGTCTGTCACTGTACCAATACCAGGCAGTTTTGACTACTGTGGCTGTATAGTAGGTTTTGAGATCTGGCAGTGTGAGACCTCACACTTTGTTGTTCTTCTTCAATAGTGCTTTGCTTATCCAAGGTCTCTTTCCTTTCCATATAAATATAGTGATTGTTTTTTCCATATCTTTAAAAGATGTTGATGGGATTTGGATTGGGATTGCATTGAATGTACAGATTGCTTTAGGTAGAATTGACATTTTCACAATGTTCAATCTTCCTATCCACGAGCATGGTATGTTCTTCCATTTATGTAGATCTCTTATGGTTTCTTGAAGTAGATTTTGTTATATTTTCTTTTGTCAGGACTTTGTGTCCCTGGTAAGATTTATTCTCAAGTTTTTTTTTTTGTTTTGTTTTGTTTTGTTTTGGTAGCTACTGTAAATGGTATTGATAGTCTTATTTTTTTTTTTTTTTTTCCCCAGTAATCCCTTTGGTGGTGTAGAGGAATGCAAATGATTTTTGGATGTTGATCTTGCATCCTGCCATCAGGCTAAATCTCTCAATTCCGATAGAGTTTTGACTGAGTCTCTTCAGTTTCTTAGGAACAGGATCATATCATCAGCAAACAGGGATAGTTTGACTTCTTCCTTACCAATTTGGATCCTTTGATTTTCCTTTCTTGCTTGATTGCCCTGGCTAGAACTTCCAATACAATGTTGAATAGAAGTGGTGATAGAGGGCATTCTTGTCCAGTTCCTGTTCACAAAGGGAATGGTTTTAATCTCTCTCCATTGAGAATAATGTTGGCTGTTGGTTTGCACAGATGCTCTTTATTATATTAAGGAAAGTCACTTACTTCTATTCCTATTTTGTAGAGAGTTTTGATCAGGAATGGGTGTTAGGTTTTATCAAATGCCTTTTCTGCATCAATTGATATGATCATGTGGTTCTTCTTCCTTGTTTTATTCATGTGGTGGATGACGCTGATTGTTTTTCTAATATTGAACCATCCTTGATACCTGATATGAACCCCTTCTAGTCATAATGAATGATTTTCTTGATATGTTGTTGGAGTCTATTGGCTAGGATTTTGTTGAAGTTTTTGCATCTATATTCATGAGGGATATTGGTCTACAGTTTTCCTTTTGAGATGTCTTTGCCTGGTTTTGGTGTCAAGGTTATGCTTGTTCATAAAATGAGTTAGGGAGGATACCATCCTTTTCTATGTTTTGTAATAGTTTGAGTAGGATTAGTGTCAATTCTTCTCTGAATGTTTGGTGGAATTCTCCAGTGAAACCATCTTGGCCAGGTTTTTTTTTTGTTGGTAATTTTTATGACCTGTTCAATTTCTTCTTTTGTTATGGATCTGTTCAACTTTTCCACATCAGTCTGTGTTAGTTTAACTAAGTGGTCTATTTCTAGAAATCTGTCAATTTCTTCCTAATTTTCAAATTTATTGACAACAGTTCTTCATAGTATCCTGATATTATCCTTCTATTTCAGTTGGTTCTGTTGTGATGTCACCCATTTCATATCTTATTCGTGTTATTTGTATTCTCTCCTTCTCTTCCTTTGTTAAATTTGCCAGTGGTTTGTCAAGTGTATTAATCTTTTCATAAAACCAACTTCTGGTCTTGTTGATTTTTTCTATTGCCTTTCTGTTTTCTGTTTTATCGATTTCTGCTCGAATCTTTATTATTTCCTTCTTTTGGTGACTGTAGGCTTTTCTTTTTCACTGCTTTTGCTGTGTCTCAAAGATTTTGGTATGTTGTGTTTTCATTATCGTTTGATTCAAGAATTTTTTTAATTTCTTTTTTCATTTCTTCTCTTACCCAGTCTTTTTCAAGGAGGGTATGCTTCAGTTTCCATGTGTTTACTCTTTTTCTGTTGATCTTCCTATTGTCGATTTCGAATTTGATAGCATTATGATCTGAGAAGATGCTTTGCAGTATTTCAATGTTTTTAAATTTATTAAGGCTTGCTTTATGGCCTAACATATGGTCTATCATGG
>NW_006921922.1:1358700-1374093 GCF_000298275.1 Orycteropus afer afer
TTACAGTTGACATTTGCTTGATATATCTTTTTCCAACTTTTGAATTTTAGTCTATTTTTGTCTTTGTCTCTAATGTGTGTCTCTTTTAGACAGCATACAGATGTGTTTTGTTTTCTTATCCAATCTTCAACTATCCATCTCTTGAGTGGTGCATTTAATCCATTAACATTCGATATAATTATCAACAAGTATGAATTGGTTGCTGTCATTTTCTTATGTGTTTTTTCATGGTGTCCCTAGTTTCTTTGTTCCTTATTATTTTCTGTGCTGAGCTCATTGTGTTTATGAATCGTGTTGCCATTTCCTTTCTTCCTATTCTTTTAGTATTTGCTGAATATTTGTGCTTGTCGTCTTTTTTCTTGTAATGTGAATGAAGGTTTATCATTTTTCTTTGAGGTTACCCTGTGATTTATAATTTTCTCCCTGAGTTTAGAACAGTCTATTCTATCTTGAAACTCTCTTGACTTCTTCACCATTTAGAAGTTCTGTAACTGCACAGTATTTTCTCTCATTTTGGTTTGTAGTTGTCCTCATTTGCCAATTGATGTCTCTGGTTCCCTGTTTCCAATCTTGTAAGCTCATGTTACTTCGGGTATGTCCATAGCTTTGGTTTCTGGGTTATGTCTTCTTGCATATTAATGGTTAGTTGTTGTTTGCTATTTTTGGTTCTCTGTTCAAAGGACTCCCTTTAGGATTTCTTGTAAGTTTGGTGTGGTTTTAACAAATTCCCTTAGTTTCTGCTTATCTGGAAATCTAATTTCACCATCATATTTGAGGGACAATTTTGCTGGTTATATAATTCTTGGTGGAATTTTTTTTTTTTTCTTTCAGGGATTTATATATACCATCCCATTGTCTTCTTGCTTGCATGGTTTCTGCTGAGAATACAGAGTTTATTCTTACTGGTTGTCTTTTGTAAGTAAACTTTTGTTTTTTTTCAGTGCTACTTTCAGGATTCTTTGTCTTTGATTTTTATGAGTTTGATGATGATATGTCTTAGAGATTTTGTTTTTGGGTCTATCTTGTTTGAGGTTCGTTGGACTTCCTGAATGGATAAATTCTCATCTTTCATCATATCAGGAAAGTTCTCTTCCAACAAATCTTGGGCAATTTTCTCTATGGTTTTCCTTTTCCTGTTCCAGAATTCCAATTCCAATGACATGTAGGTAATTCTTTTTGATGGTATCCCACAGACATTTTGCATTTTGTTTTGATCTTTTTTTGATTGATCCCTTTCCAAAGAAGTATTCAGGTATTTGTGTTCAAGCTCATTTATTCTGTCTTCTATTGCATCAATTCTACTCCTTTGCCCTTTCAATGTATTATCTATTTCTGAGAATTTAGTATTAATCTTTTGTAATTCTATCTATAGATTTTGAATCATTTCTAATTTTTCATTTATTTTGTCATTTTGTTCTTGTATTTTCTTCTGAATATCTTCTATGGCTTTGTTTGTGTTTTCCTTGATCTGTCTCTCAATCCTTTGAGGATACCTAAATATAATTTTTTTGAATTCCTTATCAGGGAGTTCCAATGCTGCTTCTTCCTCAAGGATGTGTTCTGGGTCTGTATCCTGCTCTCTTGTTTCTACCATTTTATCTTCCTTTTTTGTGAGGACTGTGATGGTCTGTTGTCTCCCTGACATTGTGACATTGTTGTATTTAGATCTCTGTTTACTGTTTTGGAAGAACAGCTAAGGGTTAGTCAGACTCTTCTTGGTGGTAGTTTATCATTGTCCCATTGGTAGAGAAAGAAGTGGTAACTCTCACTCAGTAAGTGAGGCTACAGGAGGTTTGGCTGTAGTTGTGTCATATGGGGATTGTTGCTTTCTCTGACTCAGTTAGACAAAAATAAAAATTGGGTAGCCATCAACAAAGTAAAGGAAAATAGACAAAAAACACACTGTGTAATCACACAGGAACAGTAACCAAATAAAAGAGAAAAGGGAAAAAAAGAAAAGAAAAGAAAAAAACCACAATATCTGGGGAGAGGGCAATAAGAGAAAAAAAAAAAAAACAGAGAAGGACAATAATGATGAAAAAATGGGAAAAATGAAAAAAGAAAAACAATGAATGAGGTTAACCAAAACAAAGAAAAGAAAAAACAAATGGAAACAGGAACAGGAAAAAGAAAAAAAAAAAGCTGAAAACTAGAACCTGGGAAGGAAAGAATAAAGAATAATAATAAGAAGAAAAAAAAGTAATAATAATAATAGTGGTTTTAAAACAGACAAAACCACACAAACTAAAAAAAAAAAAAGTAAAAAAAAAAATCAGGGCAGGGCACCATGGCTCCATCCAAGCACACAGACTGGAATGGAATTCCTGCCAGCCTAGAAGGTGGGTGGGAGTGAGGGATGGCCTCACCTCCATTCACCAAGAGGTTGTGGGATATAGGAGTGACAAGGGCAATGTCGCACCTTTTCAGATGTCCATGTCTGGAATTTCCTTGTGGTTCTCAGCAAGTGAGGCCTGTTCCTAAATCCTGGAATCTGAGAATGCTGTCCCTTTAAATATCCAAAATGATCAAACCTCTTGTAAACATTCAAAATGACTACACCCTCCAGACAGGCAAAGTCCAAAGCTCAGCCCACCTTCCTCTTCGCTGCTTCCCTTTTCATTCATCAGCCACCAGAGCAGTTCTCCATCCAGTCCCTGGCTACCAAGGCTGATTTTTAGGTTAATTCTTAGGTCCTACCACCA
This sequence comes from Orycteropus afer afer, assembly GCF_000298275.1. Lineage (NCBI taxonomy): Eukaryota > Metazoa > Chordata > Mammalia > Tubulidentata > Orycteropodidae > Orycteropus > Orycteropus afer. Next base: position 1,361,403 of record NW_006921922.1, read on the forward strand.
CTCGGCAATATCCAAGCTATCTGTGTTGTCAGAATTGTTGCCAGACCACAGCTCCATATGTCTCCTTTTTTGAAGTTTAGTCTACTTCTATATCCTTTCCTTCAAAGCTCAGGAGTCCAGGATTAACTTCTTTATCTGTGTTAATTTGTTCTCCTTTTCTTTGGTAATGAGGATCTGTGCAGTCTTTCTGCCTATTCTGCCATCTTACTGGAACTCTGTTTTTGTATGTTGATTTTGTATCCAACCACCTTGCTGAACATTTCAATTAGTTTCAGTAGTCTTGCTGAATCTCTTGGGTTTTCTATGTATAGAATCATTGTCATCTGCAAATAGAGATAGTTGTACTTCTTTGATAATTTGGATGCTTTTTATTTCTCTTTCTTGTCTTATTGCCCTAAGTAGGACTTCTAATACAGTGTTGAACAGAAATGGGCATCCTTGAGTGGTTCCCATTGTAAATGGAATGCTCTCTCCATTGAGAATAATATTGGCTGTTGGTTTTGTATACATGCCCTTTACTATGTTGAGGAATTTCCTTTTTATTCCTATTTTGCTGAAAGTTTTTATCAGGGTGTTGGATTTTATCAAATGCCTTTTCTACACTGATTAATATGATTATGTGGTTATTTTATTTTATTTTATTTATGTGATAGATTATGTTGATTGTTTTTCTAATGTTGAACCAAATTTTCTTAGCTGGTACGAATCCCACTTCATCACAATATATTATTTTTTTTTTATAAACTGTTGGATTCTATCGTCTAGGACTTTTTTTAAAGATTTTTACATCTATATTCATGAGGGATATTTTCTGGTGGATTTCCATGTTATTGGTGTCTTTGCTTTGATTTGTATTAGGGTTAGACTCACTTCATAGAAAGAATTTATGAGTGTGCCATCTTCCTCTATGTTCCACAACAGCTTGAGTAGCTGAATTTGAGTTCTGAACTTTTGATGGGATTCTGCTGTGAAGCCACCTCTCCCAGGATTCATTTTTGTGAGGATATTTTAATGACCTTCTGATTTTCTTTCTTTCTTATGGATCTGTTCAAATTTTCTACCTCAGTCTGTGCTAGTTTAGGTAGGTCTTTTGTTTCTTGAACTGTGTCCATTTCTTCTAGGTTTTCAAATCTGTTAGAGTACAGTTCTTCATAGTATTCTGTTATTCTTCTTTTTATTTTGGTTGGTTCTCTTTTGATGTCAAACATTTCATTTATTATTCATATCATTCACATCTTGTGTCTCATTTTCTTAGTTATATTTGCCAGTGGTTTGTTAAATTTGTTAATTTTTTCAATGAACCAGCTTCTAGTCTTAGAGACATTCTCTATTGCTTTTTCTGTATTTTATTTCATTTATTTTTGCTCTGATCTTTATTATTTTCTTTCTTCTGGAGACTGAAGGCTTCTTCTGTTGCTCTTTTTCTAATTGTCAGAGTTAGTGCATTCAAATATAGGTTTGGTCCTTTCTTATTTTTAGATGTGTGTAATAATGGCTATAAATTGACCTCTGAGTATTGCTCTTGCTGTGTCCCAAAAGTTTTTGTATGTTGTATTTTCATTCTCATTTTTTTTTTTTTTTTTCATTTCACACCTTATTCCTTCTGTTACCCACTGGTTCTTGACCAGTGTATTATTCAGTTTCCATGTATTTTATTTTTTGCCCTAGGTCTTCCTATTGTTCATTTCTGATTTCATAGCACTGTGATCTAAGAAGATACTTTGTAGAATTTTGATGTTTTTAAATTTATCAAGGCTTGATTTGTGGCTTAACATACATTCTATTGTGGAAAATGATACATGTACACTGGAAAAAAATGTGTATTTTATTGTTATTATTAGTTGGAGTGCTCTGTACATGTCTATAAGATCAAGTTGGTTGCTTATGTCGTTGAGATCTTCTATATGTTTGTTGAGTTTTTTTTCTAGTTCTTCTGTCTTTCATCAAAAGCAGTGTGCTACCTACCTATTCTAGGGAGATGCACCCTTTAGAGCAATCAGCCATGAGACACTAGAGGGCAGCATTCAAATACAGAGAAAGCTTAACAGACAGGAATGCATAGATAAGAAGGGCACAGGGAGGGGGAAGTCACCAGGAGAGGAGAAGAAGAGAGTTTTTATGGTTGGGAATGGTCATCAGGGCATGAAATCAAATATGTATGAACTGTTGAATGTAAATCAAATTTGCTTTGTAAGCTTGTACCCAAAGCACAATATATATATATATATATATATATATATATATTTTTTTTAAAGCAGTGTTTGAAGTCACCTACTACTATTGTAGTATTGTGCATTTCTCCTTTCAATTCATTTAATCTTTGCTTTATGTATTTTGGAGCTTTTTCATTGAGAGTCCTAGTCATTTATTTTGGTCACTTTCTTCCTCTATCTTGTGCTATTTCTTTGTTTGAATTGAAGTTGTTCTTTGCCTCTGAGATATTTTGAAATTGTTGTTTTTATTTCCTGATGGCATTTGTTGTTGTTGTTTTTCAATATATCTGGTTATATAGAGCAGGTGTATTTCTTTGGTGGTTAACTTGACAGCACTGAGGCACTATCCAGCTCTCTCTGGGTTGGTGGAATAATAATGTAGTGTAGGTCCCTATTTGACATGAAGGGGATCTGCGGTTGGGGTGAACAAGTGTTATCCACCATCTTTTGTTGATCCAGTCATGTAGGAGTTAATTGTGATGCTTGTTCATTGGGTGAGGTGGTCAGTGCAGTAGAAATAGCTGACTAGTGGAGAGTTAATATTCTACTCCTATTGGATGAAGTAAGAAAATAAAAGAATGAAAAGGAAAAAAAATAGAATGCAAACAAAAGATAAAATATAGAGGAAAAAAGGCAATGACTGAGTCAAAAGAGTGGCAAATATTTAAGAACAAGACGAGGGGTAGGGATAAATAAATAAATAGGTAAAATGGGAGAAAAATAGGGAAAGAGGGAAAGATTAAAATAGGGAAAAAATAAGGGAAAGTGAAGAGGAGGGATTTTTGTAATTATGGTCAGGTGGCAACCTTGGTAGCAAGTGAGTGTAGCAGAAACCACACTCTGCAAGTTTATACCTGTGGATGTGAAAGGAGTCTGCCTTTAATTGGTTCTACCAGTTGAAAAAGCTGCAGATGTTTGCTAGTTGTTCTTAGTGTGAGAAGGATGAACTGGTGACAGACACAGAGGGAGGGATATCTGCAACCTCTGAGTCTATCTATTTGAAGTGGATGGCTACAGGTGGCTTTGGGACTTCCTTGGCCTCTGGATTGGTGGAGGTGGGAAGACGTTTTGCCCCTATTAGCAGGGAAGCAGCACTTTTTGGAGAGGAGAGTATGGCCCACCAGTTGTGATCCACTGGCATGTGTCTGGCTCCCTTCTGGGTAGATGCAATTCTTGCCTAGGCTCTAGTGAAAAGCTGCCCTGATACTCCCTTCTCTCTAACCAACCCAAAAGAGGCCTTTTAGTTCACAGATGTGGAAGGTACTTGGTGCGAGTGAGCCCCTGAGAGAAGAGGTGCAGAGGGTAACATCTTATTACAGTGTGAAAAAGATCTCTCAGTCCCTTAGGCACTGAGTAGGCAAGTTTCAGTCCCTGATTCAGGCTGGTAGAGGATTGAATGTAGTTGGCCAGATTCATTCCAGCAAGAGATTTTCCTGAGCCCAGGTTTTGCACCTTCCCCAACACAGGCCTTTCAACCAGCCCTGCTGAGTTTGATTCTTTTTCCCATTCCCCCTTCTTTCCGTGGCCACCTGTGCTGCTTGTAACTGTAACCATATTCTCTGACAGTTTCTCTCACAGCTCCTGCATATGAATTGCTCACCTTGAATTCCTCATGATGTACCTATACTGTGTCATTATTGCTGTGTGGATTCGTGGATTCTATGAAGTTTTTTTTTTTTTTTTCCCCTCCTTGTTAGCATATATGTCTCTATTCAAAATGTTCTCATTTCAGACAGTCAGGTCTCTTCTCTCTTTCCAGTCACTAATTTCGCTCCATTTCCCTTTCCAATCAGCATTCAATCTAATTATCTTCTCATTTGAGGCTGAGGATTCCAAAGTCATTATTCATATCTGTTTCACTTAGATTTTCAGATCTTGTTGTGAAGGAATTGGTAGCATATGTCAGCAGGGTATCATCTTGACTCTGCCTCCAAGAGATAGGAAATTGAGCCTCAGAGAAGTGAATAAATTTCCAAAGACCCAAGTGCTTATAAGTATTGGGAACTGCAGTTGAACCTCAATCATCTAATAGTTTCTATGTTTATGTCTGATGCCTCTGTCATAAAATAAACAATTCTATTTTAATGATTTTTTTTTTTTTTTATTTAGTGTTGATCACCCTGTGAACATATATTCTTTTTGCTAAAATCCAAACCTATGCAGCAGTAACTTTAGAATTAGTACATTGGCTAGTATACAGGTGTCATTTTATAAATAGTTTTGGATGAATAAGAAATGAGATTACGAATTGAGTTGAAACCAATGTCCTGATTGTCATCTTCTTAAATATAACTAAATGAAAAGATTCTAAAGACATTTTGATCCCCAACATTAAACACTTAATTTTATAGCAGTTACATTACTATTTTCACACTGAAGGAAATCAATTCCTTATCATCAGCTAAATGAACTAATAAGGAACTCATGTAATAGCATGCCTAACAATAAAAAATCACCCTGAAATTTTAATTCAGAAATATAAATCTACATATTGCTATTGTTGTTAGGTGTCATTGAGCCAACTCCAATTTATAGCAACTCTATGTACAACAGGCAAAATACTGCCCAGTCCGGGGCCATCCTCACAATCCTTGCTGTGCTTGAGCCCATAATTGTAGCCACTGTGTCAATCCATCTTGTTGAGGGTTGTCCTGGTTCTCTAGTGTTGCTATAATAGAAATACTACTAGTGGATGGCTTTGACCAACAAGAATTCATTCTCATACTTTTTACAAGTCTAGAAGTTCAAAATCAAAGCACCCCTCAACCTTGGGCTTCAGCTCTGCCTCTTATGCCAGGCCAACTGGAGGTGAAGGTTTCTTCTGACTCACACAGCTATTGCCTGCAGAGGAAATTAATCCAAGATCAACATGTAAAATTACTTTATCCCAATATTGGCAGGTAACATGGCAGACTACTGACTCAAGTCCAGTAATTCCCAAGATCAGCAGGCAATGCAGCAGACCACTGGTTCAAGTCCAGAAACTGTTGATGAAGATTAGCCAAATGCAGGATCCAAATATGCCCAAAAAGCTTAAGACCTTCCTTAAAGCTTCCTCATATATACTGGAGGTAAGCCACGTCCCAAAGGTAACTAATGAGCTGCTCACATCAGATTCTACCATGGAAGTGATTACACCATATCCAATCTCATCATGGGGAATAACTGCATCAAGCTGCTAAGCTACTCAAAATCACAGGCCAAGTAAATTGACACACAGTCTTAACTACCAAAAGAATCTTCCCTTTTTTTTTTTTTGTTTTTGCTGGCCTTCTACTTTATCAAGTGTGACATCATTCTGACAACGGGACAATGGTAGGTGAGACAAAAATCTGACCATACTCCCTTCTAAGGAGTATTCCAGCTGCACATCTTCCAGGACATAATCATTCATTATCTTGAAAGTCCATGGTATTTTCAGTATTCTATGCCAATGGCACAATTCAAAGGCATCAATTCTTCTTTGGTCTTCCTTATTCATTGTCCAGCTTTCACTTACATATGAGAAAGCTGAAAATATTATGGCTTGGGTTAGGCATATCTTAACCTTCAAAGTGATATCTTTGCTCTTTTACCTTTAAAGAGGTCCCTTGCAGCACATTTCTCCAATTAAATATGACATCTGATTTCTTGACTGGTGCTTCAATGGATGTTGAGTGCAGATCCCAGTAAAATACAACCTTTGACAATTTCATAGTTTCATCCACTTATCATAATTTTGCTTATTGGTCCAGTTGTGAGGATTTCTGTTTTCTTCACATTGAGGTGTAATCCATGCAGAAGACTGTAGTCTTTTATCTTTAGTGTAAGTGCTTCAAGGCTTCTTTGCTTTCAGCAACCAAGGTTGTGTCATCTGCATATCGAAGGTTGTTAGTCTTCCCCCAATTCTGATTCTGCATTCTTCTTCACATAGCCCAGATTTTTCTCAGCATACAGATTACATAAATATGATGTAAATATGATGAAAGGATATAACCATGACCCATGCCCTTCCTGATTTTAAACCATGCAGTATTCCTTTGTTCTATTTGAACAATAGGCACTTGATCTATGTACAAGTCACTCATGAGCACAGTGATATGTTTTGTAGTTCCCATTCTTCACAATGTTATCCATAATTTGTTATAATCAACAGGCAAATTCCTTTGCAGAGTCAGTAAAACACACGGAAACATCTTTCTGATATTCTTTATTTTCAGCTAAGATCCATCTGGCATTAGTAATAATAACCCTTGTTCTACATGCTCTTCTGAATCAGGCTTGAATTTCTGACAGTTCCTTGTTGATGTTGTGCTGCAACTATTTTTTACATTATCTTCATTAAAATTTTACTTGTGTCTGATATTAAGGATGTTATCCAATAATTTCCACATTCTGTTGGATTACGTTTCTATGGAATGGACACACATGGATTCCTTCCAGTCTGTTGGTCAGTTAGCTATTAGCTACTCTCCATTCAATAGCAAGTTTCAGAGTCTCTTCTGACATCTATTTTTTTTCCCTTCATTTCCTGTCTTTTTAATGACCACTTGCTTCCTTCATGTACGATGTTCTTGATGTTATCCCACAACTCACCTTCTGTCGTTGGTAATCATTGCATCAAATCTTTTCTTCAAATAGTGTCTAAAGTCAGGTGGGATATAATCATGGTTATATTTTGGCTCTCAAGGGATGGTTTAATTCTCTTCAGCTTCATCATGAGCTTAGATATGATCAACTAGTGGACTTTTCTACAGTCAGCTCCTGACCTTGTTTTGACGGATGATATTGAATTTCTCCATTACCTCTTTCACATGCAGTCAATTTGATTCCTATGTATTCCAACTGGTGAAGCCCACATGTTCAGTCAACACTGATGTTATTGAAAAGAGGTACTTTCAATGAACAAGTCATTGGTCTTGCAAAATTCTATCGTGCAATCTCCAGTATCATTCCTATCACCGAGGCCATATTTTTCAACTACTGATGTTTCTTCTTTGTTCCCAACTTCTGCATTGATAATTTCTGGTGATTGGAATGCAAATGTTGGAAACAAAGAAGAAACATCTTGAAGCTCCACTAAAAACTATCCACCATGGGTGATCACTGCAGGTATTTTAAATATCACTGGCTTCCAGTCTCACAAAATGAAATCCACCACTGTATGACAATCTGACAGATGAGTGGTGGAAATCTGTTTATATTAATAATTAAATTCTTATTTCAATTAAAATGCACAACTTGATTGCAAGATAATGTAAAGAAAAACTTTGCTCCAGAAAATTATACCAATAGCAATTTTATAAAGCTTGTTGCCTTTAAAATGTTATAGCAGCATGATAAACAATTATGCATTCTGTTTTGGTTTTGTGGCTCTGTATGATACTGGCTTTCTTCCTTTTCTGAATCCACTTTTTTTGTTCTTCTTCAAACAGAAGCCACTTTACTCAGTTTAACTCTGAAAAATGCTGGAGTCCTTTTTGTTCATTGTAAATTGTTGCCCATTTGTTCCATCTTTATACCCACTTCCATGCACACATCCACAGAGTCACACAGCTAGATATTTTGAAATGCTGGTAAATTGCACAGTTCCTTTCTGATAAATAAGAGGCTACATACTACTCATTACTCTACCCACTCTGCCTTTGTTCACAGAGTTGGTTTGGCTCAATTCCTGACTTCCAGCAGATGTATGAATATTTTCCTAGCCTCCCATTACAAATTAGAACCTACATACTGCCAACTAATTCTACCCCTAAATTCCTGAAACTGAAGAACAAGAGACTCATGTAGTTGAATAAAACCAAAGTAAGATTCCCAATGAGATGCTCACCTGATCCATTCCTGGTATAAGCATCATTAACAAGGGCTGGGCCAACATAGGCAGAAGTGGAATAAAAAAGCTCTGACAACCCATTCAAGAAGCCTTAATAAAATCCTCAGGGCTTCCGTTTGCCAAACCTTAAGAGTGATGAGTGAATGTGACGCATTACACACATTTAGACTAAAAGTTCTAAATGCAGGCATTGCAAAAAAAAAAAAAAAAGGAGAATTGGATTGCCTGGCAAAATTGCCATTATTTTTATTTATATTTTCCTTCTTATAACAAGTTGTTTAAAGGTGTAACTATCCTTAGATCTAAGAGAAATGACATTTTATTCACTCAGGCCTAGATTTTTTTTCCCCTTAAATTTGGACTGTGACTATTCATTGCCAAGTATCCACTAGTACCATCACGGATATATTCTAGATCTCCATTGGGACAGAGACATCTGTTTAATTTTTTTCTAGATATCAATACCTGATTTTTAGCAGCAGCTATGATACTAATGCCAGATCTTTTCTGTTATTCTTATTTGCAAGCAACAGTCATTATAGTTCTATTTTTCTCACCAGCCTATGAAACATCAAAGCCATGAATCACAGAGAAGATGATCCCAAGCCATCAGAAGTCATACAGGCCACAGCTGACAAAAGCAAGAGCAAAAGAAGATAATTTGTAATAAACACTTAACAATAGTTCAACACATTTCTAACCATTTTACATATATTAAGTAATTTAATCTTCATAAATTCCCATGATATAGTTGTCCTTACTGTTGTTAGGTGCTATTGAGTCAATTATGATTCATAGTGACCCTATGTGCAGCAGAATGAAGTACTACCTGGTCCTGAGCACTCCTCACAATCATTGCTATGCTTGAGCTCATTGTTGTATCTTCTTTGTCAATCCACATCTCATGGAGTGTCTTCCTCTTTTTGCTGAATGATGTCCCTCTCCAGGCACTGGTCCCTCCTGATAACATTTACAAAGTATGTGAGATGACAATCTTCACTTCTAAGGAGCATTCTGCATGTACTTCTTGCAAGACACATGTGTTCATTCTTCTAGTAGTCCATTGTGTATTCAGTATTCTTCATCAGTACCATAATTCAAAGGCATCACTCCATCTTTGGTTTTCCTTATTCATTGTCCAGCTTTTGCATGCATATGAAATGATTGAAAATACCATGGTTTGGGTCAGGCCCACTATAGTCCTCAAAGTGACATTTCTACTTTTTTTTTATTATTTTTAAATAATCAGCTTATTTTCTCAGTATATAGATTGAGTAAGTATGGTGAAAGAATACAGACCTGACACATTACTGACAACTTTTTTCCCACAGAGAAGGAAACTGAGTCTGGTAGTTTGAGTCAACTGTCCAAACTCACAATAATTAAGTGGTTGTGCCAGGGTTCAGATACAGACATTCTTATGTCAGAGCCCATGGTCTTAGCTACAGTACTATGTTACTACTCATTAATAATACTATTTTTACTGTTGTTGTAGGAGCTCTGCTGGCATACAGCCTATGCCATTCAACTGCTAACCAGAAAGTTGGTAGTTCAAGCCCACCAGCCACTCCTTGGAAGGAAAATTGGGCAATCTACTTCCATAGTGATACCACCTCAGAAACCCAAAGAGGGGTCCCTATGAGTCAGATCTGATTTGACAACAATGAGTTACTGTTGTTGTTAGTTTCTGTTGAGTCAGCTCTGACCCACAGTGACCACATATACTGCAGAACAACACATTGCCCAATTTTGTACAATTTTCATGATTGTATGCTTGATTCCTTTTTTGTGGGCACTATATATTTGGTGTGCATACCTACGAAGCTCATCTTCCATCATTATTTTACACAAGCAACCATTGTGATCCATTGGGTCTTCATTGTCTAATATTTGGAAGTCGATTGCCAGGTCTTTCTTCCTAATTTGTATTAGGAAACCTGTCCACCATGGGTGACTGTGCTGGTGTATGAAATACCTATAACTTAACCTCTAGCATCATATGAATCACCAGAGTATGACAAATGGGCAGTGGATTAATAATAATAAATAATATTATTTATACACTTTATAGGTCTTTTGTATGTGCTAAGTGCTGTGCAGAAGTGATGTCATGAGTCACAACCTCTTTTCAAGTTGCACAACACACTGTCAAGGGAACTTACTTTCCTGGGAGTTCAAGTTAGGTCAAGCTGGTGGTAACCTGAGAGTATAGACTTTTTTTCCATGATGAACTTTAGGCATGAAGATCAAAGATATTCTGTACTTGTATGAAAAGGTTGTCTCTGGTTCACATCACCAAAACTTTCATTTAACCCTCCCCTTGATTTTGACTTCTTCACAAAGCTTGGAAAAATGTTCCATGATTAGTATTTCAATTTACTATTTTGTTAATAATTGTTTTATAACACTTGGCAATCCCTTTCTGTATGCCAAGTTTAAATATTTAAATGTGAAGGGTAAACTTCTTTGGGCCATCTGGAGGAAATTTTAATCTGAATGCAATGTGGTACATGTTCACTACTTTTTATACTGAGATGATTCAAAAATAATTTAAATCATTGAGCTCAAAATTCTGATTTAAATTACAATTAGAATGAGGAATGGATAAGGAATCTCAATAGATAGATAGATATGAAGAAAGGGTAGGTGTACAGCTAGAAATGTAGCAGATCAAATATTTATTTCATGAAGAGACAAAGATTTTCATCTCTTTTAATGTCTAAAGCACTTAGTGTCTGAGCACACAATGTTAGGAAAGCTGAGGATCTCTGAGTATTTCTGGGCATGAATGTGAATAAGGAGAGAATGAAATTACTCTACATAAGAAAGTAATAGCAATGTGCAGGTTTAGAATATGGTAGCCCAGGGGAAGTAGAGAAGACTATGAAGGTAGAATAAGAGGCCCAAGGAGATGGCACTATTCTGAAGCTTAATGAAACAATATAGTTGGTGAGAAATTCCCCATGGCATGAAAAGGTGATGAATTTTCAGGACAGTGCTTTTTATTCGTATTTGAATTTTTTCTTCCTGGGGCTCTAATTAGCCTTTGTTACTCATTCAGTAAGTGTCCCTAATATGCAATAAATTTGTATGAATGGTAATTTGGGAAAGTGAAAGAAAGGAGCAAGCCAGTTGAGCTTGAAATGACAGCAGTTTTAGATTATAGTGATGATGAGAATGAGTTTAAAATAGTAAAGTCAGAGGTTGTACCTTCTTAGAAGAGGATGGAAAACCTCTTGGAAGTAATGAGAGTACACACAGCAAACTAGAACACATGATGATGGCAAGGATGTTGTTGTTGTTGTTATGTGCCGTCGAGTTGGCCCCAACTCATAGCGACCCCTCCTTGGGTTTCCGAGGCAGTATAACTACAGAAGTAGGATTGCCCAACCTTCCTTCCGAGGAGTGACTGGTGGGTTTGAACCGCCAGCCGTCTGGTTAGCAGGCAAGTGTCTTAGCCACTATGCTACCAGATAGCTCTCCCTTTATCTCTGTCTCTATCTTTATCTTGGTCTCTATAGCTACAGCTGCATTTATCTATCTGTGTATCATCTGTCAATCCATCTATCTGTCTAGAGAGAGGAAGAGAGAAAGAGACAAAAAGAAACAGAAAGACTATTTTCTTTAGGGAAATTTAATTATTTTAATAAAGAGACTACACATGAAGAGGTACATCCCCTACCCTGCCACAAATAACTATGAAAGAGCCCAATTTAACACTCCCCACTAATCTATAGCTCCCAATTTGTGATTTCCACCATAGTCACTGCATCCAAACAGAGATCCAGATCCCAAGCTAGAAATCTGGCATTCACATTTTATTATCTTTTCTTTAATAAAAACAACAACCTTGATATAGTAGTTTTGTTAAAAGCAGAGTAGATAAAAATATTGAATTAGGCCTGTAACTGTTTAGCACTTTCTTGTCGGTAACTAATTGTAGTATCATGTACACAAGGAAAGGGAACACACTTTAAATAAAGTTTTTACTTTTAATGACTGGTTATGCACCAGCTTTCATTTAGTGATCAGGATACCCATGAGTGCATAAATAGAGTAACAAGAATATATTTTTAGCTGATCTTGACATTTTATTAGACATGTTCAGAAAAAAAAATTGATTTATATGGAACAGAAAAAAATTATCTAGAAGATCAAAGGAAGAGAGAAATACACAATGTTATATAACAAGGTCGTGAAAACTAGGGGGTATATGTGAAGAAATAAATTAGATAATAGTTTAAAAAAAGAGGAATGGAAGAAGAAAGAGCAAGAGAAATAAAATAAATAAGAAAGAGAAATAAAGTAAAAGAATGGAAAAAAGGAAGGTAGGGCAAAGAAAAAGGAAAATAGAAAGGAGAAATAAATCAAGGGAAGAAAAAAAAAAAAAGGAAAGAATGAAGAGAGAAATAGCCTCTTCATCTCCCAGGAGGTTAAAGAGTAGGCCAAGACAGTATGACTACCAATCCATAACACATATTTTGATGTGTTATGATGACAGATGCTATTCAATGGATATAACAGTCCTTTGTACCAAACAGTGTTTCTTTGCTATTCATAAGGTTTTCCCTGGCCAATTCTTTCAGAAGTGGATGGCCTCTTCCTTCTTCCTAGTCTGTCTCAGTCTATAAACTGGGTTGTTTCCTATGCACCAGGTGCATCT
>NW_006921922.1:1375714-1398335 GCF_000298275.1 Orycteropus afer afer
GAGATGGATTGATACAGTGGCTGCGATGATGGGCTTGAGTATAGCATGGATTGTGGGGCTGGCGCAGGATCGGGCAGTGTTTCGTTCTGCTGTGCATAGGGTCGCTATGAGTTGGAAACGACTCAATGGCACTTAACAACAACAACAACAGTCCTTTGAGTTCCATGTTATTTAAAAAATGATTAACTGTCAGCAAGTCCATCTTTTTTCTAGTGACTCTTAGACTCATTTACTGAGTACTCATTCTATTAAAAAATATGTACACATTTTCTCTTCTGAACTGCTGGTGCTTTTGTATTGAACACCCCTGAGGGGAACATTTGGAAATATGTAGGTGTGGTTAGGGCTGTCACATGAGTGGGTGCAATCCAAATGGCATTTAGTGCAAAAGGGCCATGGATATTGGCTTATTTACAGTTTAGGGTAATTTTGAAAAAAAGAAAAAAACAAAGGGTACTGTAAACATCTCTATCATTCTCTTCAGGCCAAATGCCAACCTCTCAATTAAAAACTCCCTGATCCCCTCTAGCAGAGAAGTAACTATCCAGCTAAGATTTTTCTCCTCTTACATAGTAGAGGGTCATTACTAGGAAGTGGCTCCCAGGCATGACTACAATTCTAAAGACCTCTTACCATTTAAATGCCCATGTGATTGCATGATGATTAATGAGATGGGGAAGAGGAGAAGTGAGGTTCACCATGTCATTTTCAGATCATAAAATTCTCTTGTGAGATCTCTACACTTTCTTCCCCTATCTGCCATCTAGGTGTTGATACCCAAGGTGAAACTGGAAGTCACATTTTGAAAATAGTGGAGACTCCATCATCCTGGGTCTCTGAATGGCAGCAAAGAGAAGAATATTCAACAGCCACCATCAATTCCACCATTTGCATTTATGATCTTTAAATGGAGTGGCTACTCCAGCTGTAAGCAAACCTCTTCAAAAAAGACCCTCATGCATTAAGCACAAAGAAATATTTGACCTCTCCCATTGGAAATCTATTTGAATGCAGCAAACATATTTTGTACATAATGTGCACTGACTTTCTCCATGGTTGAACTTAATACCTAGATGTTCTTGTGCTATATGCATAAACACACTCTCAGACATAGTTAAGTTAAAGACCTTAACACAAAATTTCTATTTGGTTAAGTCACTGAGATTTCAGTGTTTATCTATTACAAGAACTATCATATATTTCAAGTGATAGAACATCTGTATACAATAGAAAGCTTCTGATCTCAATTGAATATGTTGTTGTTAGATTCTGTCAGGTGACTCTATACCACAGAACCAAACATGACCCAGTCCTGTTCCATCCTCATAATTATACCTATGTTTGTGTCCGTTGTTGCAGCCACTGTCAATCTATCTCATGTAAGTTCCTCCTCTTTTCTCTTGTACCTCTACTTCACCAAACATGATGTCTTTCTCCAGGGACTGGTCCTTCCTGATAAGATGTCCAAAGTAAGTGTGATGTTTAAGGTATGTATTTCATCTGAGCTGGGCCATAATTCTCAGTCGTTTGGCAGTTAGGTAATGCTGTAGTCACCCTCATGGTGAGATCTGTTATTATGCAATCACCTCCATGATGAGCTCTCCTCTGAGCAACCAATTAACTTAAAGGGAGTTTCCTCAAGGGTGTGGCCTGTACCCAATGTGTATGGACATTTGGGCAAAGCTCTTGGACTTTTTACTGGATCTGGATTCTGCATCTGGATGCTCTTCATTTGACTGTTGTTTCTTTGAACTTGAGCCAGCAATCTACCATTTTACGTGCTTATCTAGGATTAGCAGCCCATGGGCCAGCATCCTGCTGCCTGATCTGCCGAAACCTCTAGGCTGATATCTGACCCATGGACTTGGGTAGCACACCAGCCTCCACAACCGCATGAGCCACTTCCTTGAAATAAATCTCTCTAAACACATACATATATAAGCTTCTCTGGTTCTGTGTCTCTAGAGATCCTAGCCTAAGATAGTAAATGAGATGAAGTCATACCATCTTTGCTTCTAAGGAGCATTCTGGTTGTACTGCCTCTAAGATAGATTTCTTCATTCTTCTGTAAGTCCTTAGTATATTCAATATTCTTCACCAACACCATAATTCAAAGGCATCAATACTTCTTTGTTATTTCTTATGCATTGTCTAGCTTTTGTATGCATCTGAGGCTATTGAAAATACAACGTCTTAGGTCCGGAGTATCTTAGTCCTCAAGATGACGTCTTTGTTTTTTAATACTTAAAGAGATCTTTTAGAGCTTATGTGCCCAATGCAACACATTGTTTGATTTCTTGACTGCTACTTCCAAGAGCCCATTGAGTATACTAGATATTTATTTTGTTTATTGTTTGTTTTCACCACTAGATTATAGATAGAATGATGCTAAAGATCTATTGTATTTTATTTTATCACCATTACTTGGACATTTACTTCTGTAGCAGGTAATAGGCTTTTAATAAATATTCCTTAATCTGATTCTAATCATTTGGTTATGACTGCCTATAATAATAGATTGATAAGGATTATTAAAGTACATCAATACCAGTAATAAAATTTTTATAATGATACATGACTTCTACCATAAGAGTGAGAAGGGAGATATGTCCTGTTGGCTAAATAATAATTGTCTCAATTCTAGACAAGAACTAATGAAAAGACATTCAAAGTGTTCTATTTCAAAAATGTTAGACATAATAGTTATTCATTTTTCCTACTAGGTCTATCAAACCCTTATTAGTTTATTCATTCAATTTTATTGGTCATTTATTTTTCATTAATTCATTCATCAAATAGATACTGAACACCTAATATTACTATTAACTGTTCTAATAATTGGACATACAAAGGTTAAAAAAGAGAGAGAGAGAGAGACAAAGGCTGTGGCATCATTCTAGTGGTACAGACAATTTGAATGACTGAATAAATGAATGAATGAATAATGCTAGGTAGTGATATAAAAAATAATAATAATAATAGGATGTAATACAAGTGGAGATACTAGTCAAATTTTGTACCCATCATGCCACCGGCATTTATCTTCTCAAGACTAAAAATAGCTGTCATTATGTTAAATGTAGTGGTAAATTCTCATTCGTCATTTACTTGACCTGTTAGAAGCATTGATACAATTGTTTTCTCTCTTCTCTTTGAAACACTTTCTTCACTTAGCTTTCAGTACATTAAAATCTGTCATCTTACTTTTTGCTCTTTTAAGTTTCCTTTGCTTGGTCCTCCTCATCTGCTTGACCTCTTAGCTTAATAATGACTAGTGATAGCATTTTTTTCTCTCTCTGCACCATTGCAGTAGTGATCTCATCAAGTTCCATGACATGAAAACTGTTCCCAAGTGTATATCTTCAGTTTCATCTTGTGTCTTGACTTCCAGATATATTTAGTCATCTACTTGTTTGACATCTGTAATTGTATACCAGGAATTGTAATAATATCTCAAAATTGTTGTTGTTAGCTTCCCATGAGTGAGCACTGACCCATAACAACCTCATGCACAATTTTATTGAACTATTATAATTAATAGGGCTTGCGTTGTCAGATTCTTTAGAAAATAGCTTGCCAGCTGTTTCTTCCCAGTCTTAGTCTGGAAGTTTCTCTGAAAAATGTTCAGCATAATAGCAACACACAGCAGCCAGTGACAGATGAGTAGTGACTATGCCTGAGGCTCATTGGTCAGGAATTGAAGCCATGTCTCCTCCATGCAAAGTGAGAATTCTACCCAACTGCCCCTGCCTCTGACCTCAAAATTAATAAGTACAAAATTTAATTTCTGCTATGACTTCCAGTTTCAGATAAGAAAAACTAGATTATGCTACAGTACTGAATAGTCCCCAAATTTTAGAATTTAGCATAATAGCAGTTTATTTCTTGATCATGATGAATCACCAACATGAATTGGTGGGGAGCTAGGTTAATCATGTTATGTATCCATACAGAGGCTTTATCTCAACTTATGTCTCCATGATAAAGTCAGAAAAAAGCAAAGCATAGAATCATGAGTAAGGCCTTCATACTTCCACGTGGTAGTGATATCCATCACTTCCTACTCATAATTTATTGACCATAGGAACTCACAAGAAATGTATAAGTTGAAAAAGGGTGCAGAAGTGTAATACTATTATTATCTAAACACAAAAAGACTGGGAATATTTGAAAAACACCCTCCCTCCACAGTCTCTTCCTATCACAGCCCCACTCATCTCAGTAAATATCACTTCCATACTTTGGTTAGTAAAAGTCATTCTCTACTTCTCATAATTTCATCAAACTAACAGAAAATATATTGATTTTATCTTCAAAAAGTTCACAAGATCACTACTTTTCACCACTTTTACTGTTTCCACCCTGGTCTAAGCCAAAATTACTTCCTACTGAAAAAGCCTCTTACTTAGTCTCCATACTACGCTATGTATCACAGTTCTATTTTTAACAAAGTAACTTAATAAAATACCCAGTTAAAATTTAAGGACAATGATATTGCCTCTGCTTAGAATCGCCAAACTCACAGTAACATAATTAGTTGTGAACTTAGCTCCTGATATTCTCCCTTCAGTCACTCACTGATCTAACTATAGTGGCTTCTTCTATGTTCTTTTATCATGCTTGTTGGGATCCCAACACAGAGCCTTTGCATTTTCTCTTCCCCGTGACTGGAAAGTTCTTCTCATAGATGACTACATAGCTTGATCCTTCCCATACTTTACATCTTAACTCAAATATCACTTTTGAAATGAAGGCTTCTCTAGCTACCCAATATTTCCAATGTCCCTTCTACATTTATTGTTTCTATGTTTTTTATCATTAAGAAAAATATTATGTATTTTATATTGTCTGCTTCTGTGTTAGAATTTAAGGTCCATAAAGACAAGTATTTTGTATGTTCTCTGTATGCTGTACTCAAGTGTCTAGGCTAGTATCTACTATCTAGTATGATCACACAGAATGTGGAAACTATAGAACAGTATCATTAATATCATACACAAGTAAGATCTTACTGAAGATAATTCAAAAATAGTTGTAGCAGTATATTGACAGAGAACTTCCAGAGGTGCAAGCTGGATTCAGAAGAGGACATCGAACAAGGGATATCATAGCTGTTGTCGGATCTTGGCTCAAGGCAAAGAATACCAGAAAGATGTTTACTTGTGTTTTATTGACTATGCAAATGCATTTGATTGTGTACCTCATGACAAATTATGGATAACATTGAGAAAAATGGGAATTCCCAAACACTTGATTGTACTCATGAGGAACCTGTACCTTGACCAGGAGGCTGTTGTTCGAATGGAACAAGGGGACACTACATGGTTTAAAATCAAGAAGGGAGTGTGTCAGGGTTGTATCCTTTCCCCACACTTATTCAATCTATATGCTGAGCAAATAATCCGAGAAGCTGGACTATATGAAGAAAAATGTGGCATCAGGATTGGAGGAAGAATCATTAACAACCTGGGATATGCAGATGATAAAACTTTGCTTGCTGAAAGTGAGGATGACTTGAGGCACTTACTGATGAAGGTTGAAGAATACAGTCTGCAGTATGGATTATGTCTCAATATAAAGAAAACTAAAATCCTCACAACTGGACCAATAAGCAGCATCACAATAAATGGAGAAAAGATTGAGGTTGTCAAAGAATTCACGTTGCTTGGTTCTACAATCAACACCAATGGAAGCAGCAGTCAGGACATTACATGACGTGTAGCACTGGGAAGGTCAACCATGAAGGAACTGTTTCAAGTGGTGAGGAGCAAGGATGTCTCTTTGAGGACTAAGGTGCACCTGACAGAAGCCTTGATATTTCCAATTGCCTCTTATGCACATGAGAGCTGGACAATGAATAAGGAAGACCAAAGAAGAGTTGATGCTTTTGAGTTGTGGTGCTGGCAAAGAATGCTGAAAGTACCATGGACTGCTAAAAGAACTAACAGATCTGTCCTGGAGGAAGTGCAGCCAGAATGCTCCTTGGAAGCAAGAATGGCCAGACTTCATCTAACCTACTTTGGTCATGTTGTTAGAAGGGACCATACCCTGGAGAAGGATGTCATGCTTGGTAAGGTGGAGGGTTGGCGAAAGACGGGGAGGCCTTCAACAAGATGGATTAACATGATGGCTGCGATGGTGGGCTCAAGTATAGCAGGGATCATGGAGCTGGCACAGGATCGGGCAGTGTTTCATTCTGCTGTGCATGGGGTTGCTATGAATTGGAAATGACTCGATGGTATCTAACAACAACAAAAGTGTATGCTCTAAAATATGTGTTGATAAAATAATGATAAATTTTATAAATAAAAAGAAAGAAAATAAGCAGATAGATGGACAGATAGCAGTATCTTACATGGATTGGTCAGGGAAGATATATGAATAAAAACTCATTCCCTTCGAGTGGATTTGACTCATTGCAACCCTTCCTTGGATTTCTGAGACAGTATCTCAGTGGAAGTAGATTGCCCTGTCTTCCATCCAACGAGTGGCTGGCTGGTGGGTTTGAGTCACAAGCCTTCTGGTTAGCAGTCAAATGCATTAGGCACTACTTCACCAGAGCTCCCAATACATGAATAAAAACTTGAAATAATTGATGGTTTAAGTCATGCAGATATCTAAAGAAAGAGAATACCCTGCAGAAAAAAGAGAAATGCATTGGTGATGATGCTGAGGTGGGTATGGTGATTTCCAGTAATATTATGTGGGCAAATATGATTACAGCTTCAGAGAAGAATAATACATTATTACAGGAAAATAATAATAAATATTACCAGAATTTTAGCAAGGGAAAACCACATTAATGTTAATCAAGGAATTTAGATTTTAATTCTAAGAGTAGACTACTAAGTTATTGGTGGCTATGGTTGTTGTTGTTGTTAGGTGCCATCGAGATGTCTCTGACTCAAAGTGACCCTATGCACAGCAGAACAAAACACTGCCCCGTCCTGTGCCACCTCCAAGATCCCTGCTATATCTAAGACCATTGTTGTAACCACTACATCAGCCCTTCTCATTGAGGGCCTTCCCTATCTTCGTTGACCCTCCACTTTACCAAGGATGATATCCTTCTCCAGGGAATTGTTTCTGTGACAACATGACCAAAGCAGGTGAGATGAAGTTTGGCCATTCTTGCTTCCAAGGAGCATTCTGCCTGCAATTCTTCCAGGATATATTTGCTAATTCTTTTAGTAGACCATGGTACTCTTAGCATTCTTCTCCAACACCACAACTCAAAATCATCAAGTTATTCATTGTGCAGCTCTCACATGCATAAAAGGTAATTGAAAATAACATGGCTTGGGTTAGGTGCACCTACGTGTTCAAGGAGACACCTTTGCTCTTCAGCTCCTGAAAGAGGTCTTTTGCTGCAGATGTGCCCAATACAATATACTGTCTGATATCTTGACTGCTGCTTTCATTGTTGTTGATTGTAGAACCAAGTAATATGAAGTCCTTCACAACTTCAATCTTTTCTCCACTTATTGTGAAGCTTTTTATTAGACCAGTTTTGAGGACTTTTGTTTTCTTTATATTGAGGTGTAATCCGTAATGCAGACTGTATTCTTCAATCTTCATCAGTAAGTGCTTCAAGTCATCCTCACTTTCTGCATGCAATGTTGTGTCATCTGCATATCACAGGTTATTAATGAGTCGTCCGCCAATCCTGATGCCATGTTCTTCTTCATATAACCCATATTTTTGGATTATTTGCTTAGCACACAAGTTGAGTATGTATGGTGAAAGGATACAACATTAATGCACCACCTTCTTGATTTTGAATCATGCAGTATTCCCATGTTCTGTTGGAATGACAGCATCTTGATATATGTACAGGTTCCTCATGAGTACAATCAAATGTTCTGGAATTCCCATTCCTCTCAATGTTATCCATACTTTGTTAAGATCCACAAAATTGAATGTGTTTGCATAGTCAATGAAACATAAGTAAACATCTTTCTGGTATTCTTTGCTTTCTGCCAAGATCCATATGACATCAACAATGATATCTCTCATTTCACATCCTTTTCTGAATCCAGCTTGCTTTTCTGGAAGCTCTCTGTCAATATACCTCTGCACTCATTTTTTAATGATCTTCAGTAAGATTTTACTTGCATGCAATATTAATGATATCGTTCAATAATTTCCGTATTCTGTGGCATCATTTTTCTTTGAAATAGGTACAAATATGATCTCTTCTATTCAGTTGGTCAGGTAGTTGTCTTTCAAATCTCTTGGCATAGACAAGTGAATGCCTCTAGTAGGGCATCCATTTGTTGAAACATCTCAATGGGTGTTCCATCAATTCCTGAAGCCTTTTTCTTCCCCAATTCATTCAGTGCAACTTTGAATTCTTCCTGCAGTACCATTGGTTCTTGGTCATATGACACACCCTGAAATGGACAAACATCGACCAATTCTTTTTGGTACAATGACTGTGTATTCCTTCCATCTTTGATATTTCCTGCATCATTCAATATTTTACCCATAGAATTTTTCAATATTGCAACTTGGCGCTCAAATTTTCCCTTCAGTTCTTTCTGCTTGAGAAATGCCAAGCATGTTCTTCCCTTTTGGTTTTCTAACTACAGGTCTTGGCACATGTCATTTGGCTTTTTCTGCTTGAGCTGCTCTTTGAAATCTTCTGTTCAACTCTTTTATCTTGTCATTTCTTCCATTTGTTTTAGCTCTTCTCCACTCAAGGGCAAGTTTCAGAGTCTTTTCTGATATCCTTTTTGGTTTTTTTCCTCCTTTCTTGGATTTTTAATGACCTCTTACTTTCTTCATGCATGATGTTCTTGATGTCATCCCACAATTCCTCTGGTTTTCGGTCACTGTGTTCAATGCATCAAATCTTTTTTCAATGGTCTCTAAATTCAGGAGAGATATATTCAAGGTCATATTTTGGCTCTCATGGACTTTTTTTTAATTGTCTTCAACTTCAAGTTGAACTTGCATATGAGCAGTTGATGGTCTGTCCCACAATCAGCTCCTGGCCTTGTTTTGGCTGAAGATATTTAACTTCTCCATTGCTTCTTGCCACAGACGTAGTCAATCAGATTCCTGTGTATTCCATCTGGAGAAGTTCAAGTGTATAACTGTAGCTTATGTTGTTGAAAAAAATATATTTGCAATGAATAAGTCATTGGTCTTGCAAAATTCTACTATGCAATCTCCAGCATTATTTCTATCATGGAGGCTGTATTTTCCAACTACTGGTAACTCTTCTTTGTTTCCAACTTTTGCCTTCCAGTCACCAGTGATAATCAACACATCTTAATTGCATGTTTGGTCAATTTCAGACTGCAGAAGTTGGTAGAAATCTTCCATTTCCTCACCTTTGGCTTTGATGTTTGGTGCACAGATTTGATTAATAGCAGTGTTAACTGGTATTCCTTGCAGGCATGTGGGTATTATCCTATCACTGACAGCATTGTACTTCAGGACAGATCATCAAACAGTCTTTGTGATAATGAATGCCACACCATTCCCTTCATTTTTTTCATGCCTGGCATAGTAGATCATACGGTTGTCTGATTCAAAATGGCCAAAACCAGTCCATCTCAGCTCACTAATGCCTAGAATATTGATCTTTATGTTAATTTTTGATAATTTCCAATTTTCCTGGATTCATACTTTGTACATTCCATGTTCTAATTTTTAAAGGATGTTTGCATCTCTTTCTACTCATTTGGAGTCATGCCACATCAGCCAATGGAGGTCCTGAAAGCTTTGCTCTATCCATATTGTTAAAGTTTTCTCTACTCTGAAGAGTCGGCTCTTCCCATCAATTTTGAGTGTCTTCTGACATGATGGACTCATCTTCTGGAAGTACATCAGATAATGTTTCAGGGCTATTCATAATGTTTTCCAGTAATATATCAACAGTGTTTCACTACTATTCATAAGATTTTCACTGTCCAATTGTTTGAGAAGTGGATGGCCTCTTATTTCTTCCAAGTCTGTCTTAGTCCAGAAGCTCCACTAAAACCTGTCCACCATGGTTAACCCTGCTGGCGTTTTGCAACACCAGTGGAACAGCCTCTAGCTTCACAGCAACACACAAGCCACCACAGGATGACAAACTGACAGACAAGTTCTCTCCCTAAGTTGTTCCTAACTCTTCTGTACCCACCTACCTCAGGCCCGGGTCTTAAAATAGAGCTGCCCCCAATTGAAAAAAACTGTGGTAGAAGATAAAAATACAATGTTGAGCTAATTTTTCAGGGCTTGCCCTATTGGTAATCTAGTGAGAGAAATACATGCAAATGAACCACATAACATGAATAAATGAAAGTTGCAAACGTGTTACAATTTTATCAAACAATTCTCCAGTTTCCCTGTTGGCTATCACCATTGATAAATATTGTTCACAAGTGGTAGAGATATAAAATTCTACTCTAAATTTTCTAATTAATTGATTCCTTATTTTTGAAAGAATTAAGTAATGTCTTCTGATCTTGCTTTTGTTATAAATTTTAAAGATAACATTTTCACAGTAATAAAATATGAAATAAAGCATTGGATTTATACCTATAAATTAAAAAGAAAACCACTAAATAATAATAATAAAACAGATTTTGATTTCTTTACTCTCTTGAATCTTCTTTTTCTCTACTCTCCCTCTCTGAGTGACCCATTCCTCCCTTTAATTATCCTTTTATACAATCATAGCACTTTTTAATCCAGATAGCCCCTGCACTCAATTTTTTCCCACTTACAAAGATCAAAATGTTCTAGTTCAGTGGCCTCCAAAAAAAAAAAAAAATCATCCATTGATTTATATAATGAAAATATTATTGTTGTTTTTGTTGTAGTCAGTGTTGTTGTTAAGTGCAAGCAAGTCAACTCTGACTCATGGTGACCCTATATACAGTAGAATAAAACACTGCCCAGTCCTGTGCCATATTCACAGTCCTTACTATGCTTGAGCCCATCATTTCAGCCACTCTGTCAATCTATCCCATGAGGGTAGATTTTCCTTTTTTGCTGACCCTCTACTTTACCAAGCATGATATCCTTCTCCAGGGAATGGTCTCTTCTGACAACATGATCTAAGTAGGTGAGATGAAATTTGGGCATTCTCACTTCCAAGAAGTATTCCACCTACACTTCTTCCAGGACTGATTTGTTCATTCTTCTGGCAGCCTATGATATTTTCAGTATTCTTCCTCAACACCACATCAAAGGCATCAACTCCTCTTCAGTCTTCCTTATTCATTGTCCAGCTTCCATATACATATACATACATTGCGTCATATGCTTCATATACATATGAAGCAATTGAAAATACTATGGCTTGGATTAGGTGCACCTTTGCCTTCAAAGTGACATCTTTGCTGCTTGTCACTTTAAGGAGATCTTTTGCAGCAGATTTGCCCAGTATAATACAATGTCTTGACTGCTCCATCCATGTGGATGCCAAGAAATTTAAATCCCTGACAGTATCAATATTGTCTCCATTTAGCATGGTGTAGTTTATTGGTCAAGTTGTGAAGATTTTTGTTTTCTTTATGTTGAGATGTATAATCCATACTGAAGACTATAGTCTTTGTATTTCAAGTCATATTCATTTTCAGTAAACAAGGTTGTGTCATCTGCATATTGCAGGTTGTTAATGAGTCTTCCTACAATCCTGAAGCTATGTTCTTTTCCAATTTATTGGATTATTTGCTCAACATACAGATTGAATAAGTATGGTGAAAGGATATAAACTTGACTCACACCTTTCCTGATTTTAAACCATGCCATATCCCTTTTTTTCTTTTCAGATGATAGCCTATTGGCCTGTGTACAGGTTCCTCATGAGCACAATGAAGAGTTCTGGAATTCCCATTCTTGTCAGTGTTGTCCATAATTTGTTATGATCCACACAGTCAAATGCATTTGCATAGTCAATAAAACATAAGTAAATATCTTTCTGGTATTCTTTGCTGTCTGCCAAGATCCATTTGACATCAGCAATGATAGCCTTCATTCCACATCCTCTTCTGAATCCAGCTTGAATTTCTGGTAGTTCCTTGTTGATGTAATTGTGCGATCATTTTTTTTTTTTTTTTAATTATCTTCAGCAAAATTTACTTGCATGTTATATCAATTATTATTATTATTATTATTTTAATAATTTCCACATTCGTTGAATCACTTTTCTTTGAGATGGGCACAAATATGTATCTCTTTCAGACAGTTAGCCAGGTATCTGTCTTGTAAATTTCTTAGCATAGATGCCTAAGCACTGCCATCATTACATCCATTTGTTGAAATTTCTCAATGGGCATTCCATAAATTCTTGAACTCTTGTTTTTCTCAAATGTCTTTAGTGCAACTTCAACTTTTTCCATCAATACTATTGGTTTTTGATAATATGCTACCTCCTGAAATTTTTTAATATCGAATGATTCTTTTTGGTAGAGTGACTTTGTATATTCCTTCTATCTTCTTTTGATGTTTCCTTCATTGTTCAATATTTTGCACATAGAATCCTTCAATTTTGCAACTCGAGACTTAAATTTTTCTTCAATTCTTCCAACTTCAGAAATGTTGAGCAAATTTTTTTTTAAAGTGGATGGCCCCACCCTTCTTACCATTCTGTCTTAGTCCAGAAATGCCACTGAAAACTCTCCATCATGGGTGACCCTGTTGGCATTTGAAATACTGGTAGTTTAGCCTCCAGCTTCACAGAAACAAGCAACTCAACAAAGTACAACAAACTGACAGACATGTGGTGAAATGAAAATATTATGATTCTATTATTTTGCCTTTATAGAAAACCAATAAAGCTATTTAAATTTAGCATTGGTAAAATATTGAATGAGCAGAGTATATTGTATATATGGAAAACAAAGACACATATATTAGGGGTGCTTGCCTTTACAAAAGGAGCTCTGGTGGTGTGATGCCTAAGTCATTTGACTGCTAACCAGAACGTTGGTAGTTCAAACCCACCAGCCACTCCATAGAAGGAATACTAGGCAACCTTCCATAAAGATTTACTGCCTCAGAAACCCAAAGGGGGTTTCTATGAATAGGAATCAAATCTGGTCATCAGGTGCTTTTTTGTTGTTGTTGTTTTGTTTTGTTTATTTTTTATGGTTTGGCTTTATAAGACAAACAAACAGATAAACCAAAGCTGACATTATTATGTGTGTCCTGAGTATAAGAAAATTAATTTCATACATATGGGCATAAGAAGAATGTTGGAATGCTGTTTTCTTCCATATAGAACATTCTTTCAACATTATAAATCCTTAATTCTTCTTATAATAATCAATTATTCTTGATTATCACTGGGAATATATTTTTTAAGATAATAATATTTACTAATATCATATTGAATCTTTCAAACAACTCAAAATGTAGCTAATACTATCCTTATTTTATAAATGAAAAAAACTGGAGCTCAGAGTCATTAACTTGTACAAGATTAAATAGCTCTACTAGGCAAGGATTGCATCTATTTTCTTGACTGTTCTAATCTCAGCATTCAGCAAAGGGTCAGTTATTCAATAAGTCCGCAATAAATATTTGTTGAATAAATGATAGTGCTGAGATCTTATGGGTACTAAAATTCTAATGTATCTTGCATTACATACTAAGATAGTCAGATACAATTTAGGAAAAATGGGGTTATAAATTTTAAGTGGTCATTATAAGGTGAGATGTGATGTCTGTATAATAAATTATGACACAGTGTTGTGTAATATGTATACACATTAATATTTATGAAAATGCAGATAACAATAAATATAGCAACCATTTATTATACTTAGCATATACATATATCCATATGTACAGTGCCATTTTATTCCTTTTTCCATTCCTTAGAGATAAATATTGTCTGGTAAATTCTTCAAGATCAAACAGACATAAATGTCTGTTCTAGGATTTGTGACCTGGTTTGTATGACTTCGAAGCCACTATTCCAAACTCTTTAGAGTATTCTCCTGGTCCAGATGAGATATGAGGTTAAAGACTAAAGTCACATAATGGGTTCAGAAAGGAAAGATTGATTGAAAAGATAACTTGGTGATATAATTTGCAAATTTTGGAAAATAATTATGTTGTTGTTGTTGCTAGGTGCCATCAAGTCACCTCCAACTCATAGCAACCTCATGTACAGTAGAATGAAATGCTGCCCGGTCCTGTGCCAGCCCTATGATTCTTGCTATACTTGAGCTCATTCTTGCAGCCACCATATCAGTCCATCTCATTGAGGGCCTTCCCCTTTTTTATTGTCTCTCCACTTTTCCAAATATGATTTCTTTCTCCAGAGAACAGACACTTCTTACAACATGACCAAAGTAGATGAGACGAAGTCTGGCCATTCTTGCTTCCAAGGAGCATTACGACTGCACTTCTTCCAGGACAGATTTGTTAGTTCGTATTGCAGTCCATGGTACTTTCAACATTCTTCACCAACACCACAACTCAAAAGCATGGACTCTTCAGTCTTCCTTTTTCATTGTCCAGCTCTCACATGCATAAGAGACAATTGAAAATGCCATGAGTTGTGTCAAGCACACTTTAAACTTCAAGGAAATATCTTTGTTCTTCAGCACTTGAAAGAAGTCCCTTGCAGCACCTATATGATGTCTGATATCTTGACTGCTGCTTCCATTGATATTGATTGTAGAACCAATAATATGAAGTCCTTGACAACTTCAATCATTTATCCATTTATCATGATGCTGCTTATTGATTCCATTGTGAGGATTTTTGTTTTCTTTATACTGAGGTATAATCCATACTGCAGACTGTAGTCTTTAATCTTCATCCATAAGTGTTTTAAGTCATCCTCACTTTCAGCAAGCAAAGTTGTGTCATCTGCATAACATAGGTTGTTGATGAGTTTTCCTCCAATCCTGATGTCATGTTCTTCTTCATATAGTCTAGCTCCCTAGATAATTTGTTCAGCATAAAGATCAAATAAGTATGGTGAATGGATACGACCCTGATGCACTCCCTTATTGATTTTAAACCATGCAATATCCCCTTGTTCTGGTTGAACGACAGCCCCCTGGTCTACGTAAAAGTTCCTCAAGAGCACAATTAAGGGTTATGGAATTCCCATTCTTCTCAATGTGATCCATAACTCGTTATGATCCACAAAATCAAATGCTCTTGCATAGTCAATAAAACACAAATAAACATCTTTCTGGTGTTCTTTGCTTTGACCCAAGATTCCTCTGACATCAGCAATGACATCCTTTGTTCCATGTCCTCTTCTGAATCCAGCTTGCATTTCTGGAAGTTCTCTGTCAATATACTGCTGCAACCATTTTTGAAATATCTTCAGTAAGATTTTACTTGCATACAATATTAATGATATTATTTGATTATTTCCATGTTCTGTAGGATCACCTTTCTTTGGAATGGATACAAATATGTATCTTTTCCAGTCAGTTGGCCAGGTAGTTGTCTTCCAAATCTCCTGACATAGCCAAGTGAGTGCTTTTAGTGCAGTATCCGTTTGTTGAAACATCTCAATGGGTATTCTGTCAATTCCTGGAGCCTTGTCTTTTGCCACTTCCCTCAGTGCAGCTTTGACTTCTTCCTTCAACACCACTGGTTCTTTATCATATGCCACCTCCTAAAATTGATGAACATCAACCAATTCTTTTTGGTATAGTGACTCTGTGCATTCCTTCCATCTTCTTTTGATGTTTCCTGCACCATTCAACATTTTGCCCATAGAAGTTTTCAATATTGCAACTTTAGGCTTAAATTTCTTCTTCACTTCTTTCAGCTTGAGAGATGCTGAGTGGGTGCTTCCTTTCTGGTTTTCTAACACCAGGTCTTTGCATATTTCATTATAGTAATTGGCTTTGTTTGCTAGTGCTCTTCTTTGAAATCTTCTGTTTAACTCTTTTATCTTGTCATTTCTTCTATTTTCTTTAGCTACTGTCCATTCAAGGGCACATTTCAGAGTCTTTGCTGACATCCATTTTGGTCTTTTCTTCCTTTCTTGGCTTTTTATTGACCTTTTGTTTTCTTCATGGATACTGCTCTTTGATGTCATCTCACAATGCTTCTGGTGCATTGTGTTCAATGCATCAAATCTATTTTTTGGATGGTCTCTAAATTCAGAAGGGATATATTCAAGGTCATATTTTGGCTCTCTTGGACTTTTATAAATTGTCTTCAACCTCAGCTTCAACTTGTGAATGAGCAGTAGATGGTCTCTTCAACAGTCAGCTCCTGGCCTTTTTTTGGTATTAATTAGGTATGTAAATAAAAGTTAAGGAATTATTCCAAATGTTATGACCTTAACAATTTTAACCAGGGAAATTGTAATATAATTGACAACAAGCCCAAGTATCAAAGTGGATAGAAGTGAGGTAGATACTTATTCAAATATGTTGCTCTAAATATTTATTTCCAATGAAGTAGAATATAAATTCAGTATAACAGCTATTGGTAAGAAGTGACATTAAGGAATTGTGAGAGGACAGATCAAGATAGACTAATAGATTTGTGGAGATAAAGATATATTTAATATAAAAGTATTATTTCTCATATGATATATTTATATGTATTAAAACCACAGTCCCTTTCCATGAAAGATTATTTATAAGATGAACTAACTTACAAGTAACATGAATAGAGAATATGATCAATATCATATTTGTGACTGGTGATTATTTTTTTGAAAAAATACATATATCCAGTATTTTCTTCAAGGAACATTTTTGGGACAAAATTTTCCTCTACTCCAAAAATTCTGAGTTCTAGACTTTCTTTCTTAGGCAATATATCTTCATTGATTAGGTTTAAAAGTTTTAGATTTGCAGTTAATTCATTGCTCAACTACAGAGCTAGGTCACATCCCCTCAGCCAAAGGGGAGGAGATTGTATACAAAATGCTGTTTATACACACACACTGGCACAAACGTGCCCTTCTTAGTGAAATACAACATACATTCTGGCTCTTGGACTTGACTGTCCCAGATCCATCTGCCATGATGGCAGTGTGCCCATTCACAAAATGATCTGCCAGGTGTATCTGGACAAACATACCAGCCAAAGAGAGATACAAAGGAGTATGCTCCCCCAGTAAATGGACACACTATGGTAAAAATTTTACCTAATTCTTATAAACACCACATTTACATTGTGAACCCTGAAGACACTTCACACTCTCTGATTAGTGCCAGCAATAACTTTCAAAATATTTGAATATGTAATTTATTTCCTATAGTGTTAATAGTAGTTATCTGTCATTAAAACTTCAGGAACTAACTACTGACTTAGATCTTAAGAGCAGTAAGCTTGAATAAATGGTAAATTAATATAGTAAATGAAAATTTAATCTGTAAAATTACTAGTGCTATAGAACTCAGTAATCTCAAAATGCTTGATAATGGCTAAATAAAAGTAAAATGCCCGGTCATTGCATATTCTTTTAAGCGTAATCTTTCTATTTTAGTTACTCCTCTTATTTTTCTATCATATGAGATTTTAGAAATTCCACCCCTGTAGATATTGTGGTGGTTAAGTTTGTGTGTCAATTAACTGGCTGGGCCTATTAAGTGGCTGGGAGCTCTGGTAGCATAGTGGCTAAGACACTTGCCTGCTAACCAGACGGCTGGCAGTTCAAACCCACCAGCCACTCCTTGGAAGGAAGGTTGAGCAATCCTACTTCCGTAGTGATACTGCCTCGGAAACCCAAGGAGGGGTGCTATGAGTCGGGTTTGACTCGACGGCACACAACAACAACAACAAGTTAAGTGGCTGCGCAGCTGGTGGTAGTTATTCCCCATGATGAGATTGGTAACGAAATCCATGGTGGGACCTACCACAAGCACCTGCGTAGCTGCTTTAGGGATGTGCTCTGCTTCATGTATATAAGAAACAGCTTTGGGAATTGTGTCTATCTTATGGCATGCTTAATACCTGCATGTAGCCATATCATTGTTCAGCCGCCTGCTGTGCTCTGCCGACCTTGGGAGCTTCAATGGACTTAAATTAATGGCCTGCTGTGTTGTAACATCAGAACTATGCCTTTTTACTTGTCAACCTTGAGTTCATCAGTCTCAGCAGCCAGCAGCTGTCTGAGTGAAGAAATGCCTCTAGTTCCAGTGGGCTGGGAGCAGGAGGCAGAGCTGAACCACAAGGTTGAGGAGTTTTCACCCAGCCCCTACAGCCTCTCACTTTGAACTCAGACTTCTAGCCTCCCAAACTGTAAGAGAATCAACTCCTGTTTGTTAAGTCCATCCCATTTGTGGTATATTCTTGTCAGAATGGCACTAGGTAAGCAGAACAGATGTGCTATACAATTTTAAATAAAAGCATGACATTCACTTGAATAATAATTTATTGGAGAAGTAAGTTGTCTAAGAGGTAACTGCTGTTCTCTTTTCTTTAAGGGGGGAAAAAAAGGAAGTGGGAGGATTTTTCATTTTGGAATCAACAGTGAGCAAGTAGCCACTTACCAGAAATCAGGCATTATTAATTAATTTTCCATGTCATTAGAATTACACTTTGTTCATAAACTAAATATCCATCAATTACTGCCACACTGTAGCATTTTCCTCTTTAACTGCAACTTTAACTAATTGTTACTTACCTGTTGGTTGTAAAATTCTTCTCAAATTCATACTGCAGCAAAGATATTTTTTACCTCCAGAACTATAGATATGCACCTCCCACACTCTTAGTAACTGGTTTCTATTTATCATCTTACAATAATCTTCTTCATACCTCAATAAGCTTCTTCTGTTATATCACTATTTCCATCTGTTTTCTACATCGCTATTGTTAGGTGCCGGTGAGTCAGCTCTCAATCGTAATGACCCTAAGTGCAACAGAACAAAACACTGCCTAATCATGCACCATACTAACAGTCCTTGTTGTACTTGAGTCCATTGTGCAGCCACTGTGTTAATCCATCTCATTGAGGGTCTTCCCCTTTTTGGTTAACCCTCTACTTTACTAAGCAAGATATCCCTCTCCGTGAACCGATCCTCTCTGACAACATGATCAAAGTAGGTGCAACTAAGTTTTGCCATTTTTGCTTCAAATGAGCATTCCAGCTGAACTTCCAGGACAGATTTGTTCATTCTTATGGCAGTCTACGGTATTTTCAATTTTCTTCACAAACACCATAATTTAAAATCTTCAATTCTCTTTTTGTCTTCTTTATTCATAATTTTCCAGTTTACACATGCATATAAGGCAACTGAAAATATCATGGCTTGGGTTAGGTGCACCTTAGTCTTCAAAGTGATATCTTTGCTGCTTAACACTTTAAAGAGATCTTTTACTCAGTGCAGTCAATAAATGTCTGATTTCTTGACTGCTGCTCCCATAGGTTTGATTGTGGATCCAAGTAAAATGAAATCTTCATCAATTTCAATCTTTTCTCCATTCATCATGATGTTGCTTATTGGTCCAGCTGTCAGATTTTTCTTTTCTGTACATTAAGGTATAATCCAGCTGCAGTCTTTGATCTTCTTCAGTAATTGCTTCAAGTCATCTTTAATTTAAGCAAGCAAGATTGTGTCATCTTCATATTGCAGGTTGTAAATGAATCTTCCTCTAATCCTGATTCTACCTTCTTATTCATATAGTCCAGTTTCTTGGATCATTTACTTAGCATGCAGATTAAATAAGTACAGTGAAAGAATACAATGCTTACACACATTCTTCTGATTTTAAGCCATGCAGTATCTCTTTGTTCTGTGTAAACAACTTCCTCTTGGTCTGTGTACTGGTTCCTCATGAGCACAATCAAGTGTTTTGGAATTTCTACTGTTCGCAATGTTATCCATAATTTGTTATGATCCACAAAATGAATGTCTTCACATAGTCAACAAAACATCCACCTGATATCAGCAATGATATTTCCCTTCCCATGTTCTCTTCTGAATCCAGCTTGAATCTCTGGAATTTCCCTGTTAATATACTGCTTCAACTGTTTTTGAATTATCTTCGGTAAAATTTTATTTTCATGTGATATTAATAATATTGCTTGATAATTTCCACATACTGTTGACTCTCTTTTCTTTGGAATAGGTACAAAGATGGATTTTTTCCAGTCAGTTGGCATGGTAGCTGTCTTCCAAATCTCTTGGCATAGATGAGTTAGTGCCTTCAGTGCTGCATTTGTTTGTTGAAATATCTCAATGGGTATTCAGTAAATTCCTGAAGCCTTACTTTTTTTTGTCAATTCCTTCAGCACAGCTTGGACTTCTTCCTTCAATAAGACTGGTTCTTGATCATATGCTACTTCCTGAAATGATTGAAGTTGACCAATTATTTTTCACACAGTGAATTTGTGTTTTCTTTCCATCTTCTTTTGATGCTTCCTGCATCATTCAATATTTTGTCCATAGAACTCTTTAACATTGCAATTTGAACCTCAAATAATTTTCCTCAGTTCTTTCAACTTGGGAAATACTGAGCATGTTCTTCCCTTGTGGTTTTCTAGATCCTAGTCTTTGATCATTTCATTGTAATACTTTACTTTGTATTCTCAAGCTTTCCTTTGAAATCTTCTGTTCATGTGTCTGATTTCATCATTTTTTTCCATTTGCTTTAGCTACTCTCCATTCAAGAGCAAGTCTCAGAGTCTCCTTGGACATCCAATTTGGTCTTTTCTTCCTTTCCTGTGTTTTTGCTTTCTTCATGCATGATGTTCTTGATGTTATGGTACAACTCATCTGGTCTTTGGTTACTGGTATTCAATCTGTCAAATCTATTCTTCAGGTGAGCACTAAGTTGAGGTGGTATATAATCAAGGTTGTATTTGGCTCTCTTGAACTTTTAAAAATTCCTTCAGCTTCAATTTGAACTTTTATATGCACAAGTAACGGTTTTATCCACAGACAGCTCCCAGCCTTGTTTTGACTGACAATGTTGAGATTCTTCAATACCTCTTTCCACAGAGATATAGTTGATTTGATTCTTGTCTATTCCATCCAGCAAGATCCACACATATAGGTTCTGTCTTTGTTGTTAATAAAAATTAATTGCAATGAATAAGTCATGGGTCTTTAAAAATTCTATTGTGTTATCTCTGGCATCATTTCTGTCACCAAGCCATATTTTCAAATGATTGATGGTTTTTATTTGTTTCTAATTCTCATCACCATTAATTATCAACACATCTTGAATGCATGTTTGGTCAATATCAGACTGCAAAAATAGAAAAAAAATTCTCAATTCTTCATCTTTGGCTTTAGTGGTTCATATGCAAATTTGAATGATGATAGTATTAACTGGTCTTCCTTGTAGGTATATGGAGATTATTCTATCACTGACAGCATTGTACTTCAGGACAGATCTTGAAACATCCTTTTTGACAATGAATATGACATAATTCCTCCTCAATTTGTCATTCTTGCCATAGTAGATCATAGGACTGCCTGATTCAAAATGGTCAATACCAGTCTATTTCAGCTTACTAATGCCTAGGATGTTTATCTTTTTGCATTCCATTTCATTTCTAACAACTTCAAATTTTCCTAGATTCATATTTCATACATCCCACATTCTGATCATTAATAGGTTTTTGCAGCTCTTTCTTCCCATTTTGAGTTGTGCCTCATCAGCAAATGAAGGTCCTCATCCATGTCATTAAGATTGATTCTACTTTGAGGAGGCAGTCATAACGTGAGGGACTCAGTTTCTAGCACTATATCAGACAATGTTTCATAGGTACTCATAAAGTTTCCCAGAAAAATATCAGACAGGCTCTCACTGCTATGGATAAAGTTTTCAGTGGCGAATTTCTTCAGAAGTGGCTGGCCTCATCCCAGGTTGTCTTAGTTTGGAAACTTCAACGAAACCTGTCCACCATGTGTGACCCTGCTAGTATTTGAAATACCCCTGCCATAGCTTACAGACTCAGAGTAACACAAAAGCCCCACAGTATGACAAACTGACAGAGGAGTGGAGGGTCATTTGAGCACATATTTTCTGATTTGTTTACTTACTAATTACCTGTCTTCTCCAATAGATTTTCATTTCCCAAAAGGCAAGGTTGATATCTGTTTTCATTCATTGGTGTATATATAGCATCTAACCCTGTGTCTTATGGTTAGTAATTATTTTGAATGAATGCATAAATGAATAAAGATTCTCTTATGTTAAGAGGGGAGCTCTGGTGGCGTAGTCCCTAAAGCATTTGACTACTAATCAGAAGGCTAGTGGTTCAAACCCACCAGCTACTCCTCAGAAGGAGGGTTAAGCAATCTACTTCCATAGTGTTCTGCCTCAGAAACCAGAGGAGGGGTCGCAATGAGTCAGATCTAATTCGATGTTAAGAGACTTTAATGTGGCCCCTTCATTCAATATTGAAAATTTCTGTATTCATGAGATTTGTTAGCTGTAGTCACTGAGTCCATTCTAGAAGATTTAGGTAGAAGAGCACTTTTTACAAACTATTAGCTAACTACAGAATTTCTGGGAAATCAAGGAAACTACACTTGACAATAAATGGCAAAAGTTACTCAACCAGAAGATAGACCCAATGCTAACACCAGAAACTTAATTTATTCTACCACTTGCTCTTTGACACTCACAAAAAGCAAGGTTCAGACACTAGAATCCTTTCAAAATATATTGCAGGAATAACAGGCCTTCCAGACTGTGCTTCTTGTTGTTGTTGTTGTTAAGTGCC